>NC_140594.1:269371241-269611241 GCF_964204655.1 Triturus cristatus
TTTTTCTCTGCAGTATGTTGGCTTTCTTCTGATGCTTTGGCACGGGTATCTGCTCGCACCTGATATGAATTGCACAAGTTTTGCAAGCCAACTTCATATTGTTTAAAATAATCCTTCTGTGAGAAAAGGAAAGAGAATAAATAGGATATCAGAGGCATTCAGAAAGACTGATAAACAATGTTAAGCACTTGGAGAAAGGACTCGGAGCAAATACTGTAAACTGACATCTGGTATATGGGAGTTTGAGGCAGGTCTCACAGAATCTATGATGCAGAGGGGTTTGGTGCTGATTTAGCAGATACATACTTCTCTCAAAAGCAGTATAAGAACAAGCTGACTGCAAACAAGCAAGGCATCAGGCGGCAACAGCAAATTATTCCAAGGAAAGTGCCCCTTTTTGACATGGTCACCCCCACTTTTTGCCTGGTATCTGATGAGATTTTGACAGAAGTTTACTGATTTCCTCCTAACCAGACTCCCAGTGCTGGATCTCCTTCCCTAAACTGTACAATTGTCCCCCAAATTGGTAACATATTTAGCACCCCCTGTAAGTCCCTAGTAAGTGGTGCCCATGGAACCCAGGGCAAGGAGGCTAAAGTGGGTCCCCCAAGGGATGCAGCATGGACTGTGGTACCCTAAGCCATGGCAGGCTGCGTGTCTTGGTGCAGATAAAAGTGAAACCTCGACATGGCACACATTCCTGTGTGCCATGCCTGCAGACACTGCATGCAATATAGGTAAGCCACCACAACAGCAGGCCTTACAGCCCTAAGGCAGGCTGTACCATACTACATCTGAGGACATATCTGCATCAGCAAATATGCCCCTGTGATGGCTAAGTCCATTCTTAGATATTACAAGTGAACAGGAAAACCATTTTAAGTACATGTGCTGGATACATGTGCTGGACACTGGTAAACACGAGTTCCCCAGCTACATGATGGCTTCACTGAAATCTGTGGTGTATTGTATGAAACAACTTGTATCCCTAAATCCACGCTGATTCCAGTGGTGGATTTATTAATACATGCGAGCAGAGGGCACCCTAGAGGTGCCCCCTGAAATCCTACCGTCCTCTAGCGTGCTGGATGACTGGTGTCGACCAACCTGCCACCACAGACAGGCTTCTGACCCCCTGTAGGTGAGAGCCTATGCTCTCTGAGGGCAGGAACAATGCCTACTCTGACCAGAGGTGTCCCTTCCTCCAATCAGCATATCAAGCCAGGAGGATTCAAAGGCCTCTGACGCTTTTGATATGTGACCACGGCCTCCCCAGACAGGTAAAATGGTAACCTCCTGCCCTGGACCCACTTGGCACCAGGACAGGTGGGAAATTAGATATGTAGTGAAGCATGGTACATTATCAGGCCAGTCAAACCTCTAAGGTGAGCTGCCTGATGTGCCCCCCTTTAGAAAAATTCCGCTGTGGGGTGTGGCCTAGGAGGGAATGGAGTAGGACGTGCTTCGCCTGCTCTCTGACTCCCCAAGGCCCATCGAAGTGCCATTGATTGCACTGAGGCAATTGAGGGGCCATCCTGCGGCCCCTGAAGAGGTGCCGCTCTCCCGCTTTTGCTGTGGGGTGGTTTGTTTGCTCTACTGTCTGGGCCCTGGCCGAAATACAGAAGATGCCTGCTGCTGCCGAGATGGCCCTCGGCCCCATCTTGCCCTGAGGCTGCCTCATCAATCTCCCTTGCCATGTCCACAGTGGGATGGCATAGCAGGCTCTCCACGATCCGAGCCTGGTGGTGGGCTTGCCCCCACAGCGTATGTGGAGAAGAGCGCTTTGCTGCTGATCTACGCGGCACCCACCGGAAGCATTAGAAGTGCGTGGGTGCCCAACTCCTGGTGGGCCCAGGAGCTCATCAGCTTTCATGTTGCCTGGGGGTAACCTCCGCTGCCCGAACACAGAGTACCCTGTTTGGAGGAGCTGCAGGGCTGGAGTAGCCCGACCCACCTGCTGCCCCTGGCCTGTGAAGTGGCCCATCTGCACTTTTGCCCCTGCGCGAGGACCCTGAGGTGAGGTGCAGTGGTGTGGGCTCCGGGGGACGCCTATCGAAGGGGTCCCGACCTTTTTGGCCTGGAGGCTGCCCAAGCTGCAGTTGGAGAAGGGAACGAGGACCTGCTGACTCCCCTGAGTGTCGCTGGTTCCATGACCGCTGACGGTGAGGGGAACCCTGCGCTGCGGCTGCATGCGAGGACTCTGGGAGAAGAGTGTTCTGCCTTCGGGCCCGCGGACTCTCCGGTGTGCCTCTGGCCTTTGGTCTGCGGCCCGCCTACCATAGCCCTACTCTTTTGTGCATTTGGTGTCACACCGAAGGGAATATACTGGCTGAGAGTGAGCTGAACAGTGGACACTGATCTCTGCCGGGGCCCGCGACCGACGCCACACCTCACACGCTGCGCACAAATGATGGAGGCAGCCTCCCTAGACACAATGGCAGTTTTCTGAATGGGCCGTGCCTGGACCTTAAGAGGTGACCCAGCTGATTCTACACAAGGACATAGCATATTCAAAGCCTGAACATTACATGGGACTCTTGTTACACTGTTTGAGGTGTAAGCTTTCCCAACTCCACCGTTGTGGCAGAGCTACAGTGGGGGCCTCCTTGGAAGCCAGGGGCTGAAGCCGACCAGGGCCCTTGCAGGACTCAGCTGGCCTCCCCTGCAGGAGTCGTAAGGGTGAGGCTTGCACACAACATCAGACTCTGTGCATCATGTGGGATGGGGCTCTCTCGCTCTTAACCCAGAGGCTCAGTGATTGTGGAGACCGCTTTGGGGACAGATAACAGTCTGGTCCTCTCATGTTTGCCTGCAGAACCTCGTGCATTGCTGAGCACCTCCCATCTCATGGACGCTGAATGTTCCAGACTAAGGACCATTCACTTGTTCATTAGTGGAGGGGTGGTGGGGTGCAGGGCCCGTGGGCTTGTGGCGGATTCAGCATGGGGTACCCATCACCTTTCAGCCCTGCGTTCTACACGCCGAGGGTTCACCGCCCCTGGTGCCCAGTTGTAGCCTTGGGCACACAGTTGCTTCACCACCCCCCAAAGCCCCTACCAGACTACACAGGTAAATACGGTTCAAACAGCCAGAGACTGAAGTGGAGAGATGTGAGCTTCATAGCCCCACTTGCCTCGTACTGGACCAGACGCTTTGCACCATTATGCCACGTACTAAAACTGCAAAGGATAATCCAGTGATGTTTTGGTGGAGAAAGGCTTCATTGCGAACTCTGAAGCCACCGTCGCCCCCACTGACACCAGCAGCAAAAGCTGCATCGTCAGCCCCTATTACTCAGGTCTATATTGTGAGAAAGTGCCATCTTTCTTGCATGGTATGCCCCCACTTTTTGCTGAATTGCTGAATGTACTTTGACTGAGTGTGCCCTGGACTCCTGCCAATCAGGTGCCCAGGGCCTATGTTCCTTCCCTAGATCAAACCAAACCCAAATTGGCAAACCTTGGCCACATGTCAGCCCCTGGTAAATGGTACCCTAAGTACCCAGGGCTTTGTGACCCAGGAAGGCCTCTAAGAGCTGCAGCACTCCTTGTGCCACTCTTAGAGGCCCTGTACCCTTACACACACACACACACTGCCTTTGCAGGCGGAGTGTTTGGCTGCAAGACAAAAACAAAGTCGACACGGCACACATCCCTGTGTGCCATGCCCATCACATACACTGCCATGGCATACATCAGTCACCCCTCTAGCTGGGTGCCTTATGCCAATGGTGTGGGCACAGGGGCAAGAGCCCTGTGCCCCTACAGTGCCCAGGTCCATTCCTGAGCCCTGTAAGTGCAGTGCTGCCATTTAAAGAGTACATGGTGCTGGGAGCTCGTCAAACACGAGCTCCACAGCACCATAATGGCAACACTAAAGACTGGGAAGTTTGGTATCAAACTTCTCAGCACATTAAACCCACACTGATGCCAGTGTGGGATTTAATGTACCCAGCACCCCAGAGGCCATCTTAGAGGTGCCCCCTCGAACCTAACCTATAAATCCACATCTGCTCTGAGGCTGCCTAGTCTGCCACCCAGCAGACATGTTGCTGGACCCCTGGGTAGGAGAGCCCCTGCTCTCCTGGTCCTGCAACAATGCATATCCTGGGCGAGGTGCTAAATCTCCTCCCCAGGATGGGCAGGGGGAAGCTTCAAAGCATGCCGCCTCTGTGAGCTTCCCCAGGCCCCTGCAACCCCCCACTCTGGCGGGAAGCTTTGGCCGGAAACCCAAATAAGGACAGGGGATGTGCCAGCCTGCCAACCCCACCCCTCAGGTGGGGGAGGCGAGGTGAAGCACATCTCCGAGCTCTCGCCATCTTGAAGATGGGGAGCCCTACCCTATCAGGACTAGGCTACTGCCCCCCTCCCACAGGAGAGAGGCAGGATAGGGGGTGTACCCACCCCAGGACGGGGACCCATTGGTTCCTGCCCTTCACCTACGTGTAACGCCCCTAAATCTAGTATTTAGGGGCACCCTGAACCTTCCTTCCGCAGATTCCAGACTACGAAGAGCAAGAAGAAAGAAGACCTGCCCTGCAGCTGCTGAAAAGAGGAAGACACCAACTGCTTTGGCCCCAGCCCTACCGGCCTGTCGACCCTCAAACTCCTGCTCCAGCCCGGCATCTCTTGTGGCTAGCAACCTCACGAACCCCGGAGGACCTGACTACCATTTGGCTCTAAGCCCCTGGGTCTCCCATGAGTAGAGGCTCTACTCGAAACCTATCTCTAACCCCTGGCAGCAGCCCGGAACCGCGAACCCAGCACACTCTGCACCAGCCGAGCCTGGCTAGTGCCGGAGTGAACAAAGACCCTGAGGACGACCTCACGGCGACTGTGACCCTGAGTCCGGCACCCAAGGACCTCCCTCGACACTCCTGAAGAAGCCTGCAGCCTCAGAACCAGGTGCCCCCCCCCCAACCGCGATCAACAGAGGGTAATATTTCCCGACACCTAAAGGCACCCCTGCACGCGGCGCCCCACGGCCCCCCTGTGCCCAATCCCGGGGTACCTACCTATCCTCCAACTACCCAACTTACCTCTCGAAGTGGTGGTGGCACCTGAAGAGTCCTCGTCCCCGAGCTTGCAGTCTTTTTCCTAACCGGAGATTTCCCATTGAAATCCATTGAGCGCCCGAAGGCTCAAAAGCACTCTGCACCCAGCCGCCCGAGTGGCCCTGGCAGTGAAAACTTTACTCCTACCTACTTCCCCACTTGCCCTGAGTAAGTGACCTGGAGCCCAGCTCCCACAGCTGCGTGGCTTGCCAGTCAGCAGTCACCCAACAAGGCCCCCCTATCCCTCATAGGATAACATTGGGCCTAACTATCTCTGCACCCGACTGCCCTAGAGCCGCTGAGGGTGAACCAACTATACCTACCTGACCCTGGGAGACCCCCGAGTCTGTGCCCAGAACCTCAACTCTGCCAGTCGAGTACTTACCCTTAAACCGCAAACTCTATTTTCCTCATAGGGTAACATTGACTGGCTTTTTCCTGAAATTTCTTTTAAGTGTGAACTTTTCAAATCTTCAAATATTCACCAAAAATCAGCCGAGTGACAAAAACGAATTTACTCACCTGCTCTTAGGTGAGCTCCCAGTGCTGGATCTTGGTGCCCAGCACTGACTCTGAAACATCTCTACAACTATACTTACCCTTAACTCAATTTTCTTCCATAGGAAACCATTGACTGTTTTTCTGTGAAATTTCTTCTAAGTGTCGAGTTCTGCAATCTTTAAATATTCTTCAAAAATCGTATAATATCTGAAAACGTAATTACTTACCTGTTTTGGATAAAGGTCCCAGTACTGAGTCTAGGCACCCAGTACTGGATTACAAAAGTAACGAGAACATACTGTACCTGTAACCTGCATTTTCTTCCATAGGGAATCATTGACTGTTTTCTCTGAAATATTTTCTAAGTGTCAACTTTTAAAATAGCAAAATATTAGTTAAAAATCATTACAGTACTTAAGTCGACTTTCATCACTTGATTCTGAGAACTGACCCAGGACTGAATCTAGGATCCAGTCCTGGAATTCCAAAAGTATTCTAAAAAGTAATCTGTTGTAAATAACTTGAAATTTACCATTGAGCTCAATGTATTGTTGTGTTTAAAAATAGAGTTGCCTACTGCAACCACTTGTAACTGTTTACTAAAGTCTATTGCATATTGCAAAAGTATTTATATGAAACATCTACTGTTGAGAAAGTATATTTTAACTCCAAGTTTTCGTTCTAAAATAAAACAAGCATATATTTTTTATATATAAACCATTGGCCTAGAGTTCAGTTATTGAGTGTGTGAAACCATTTGCTGACTGAGTGTGTACAATAAATGCTTTACACTGTCCTCTGGTACTGCCTTACTGCTCGACCAAGCTACCACTTTAGAGATTAAGGTTATACCTAACTTTAACCTCTGTCAAACCCTGGGGGACTGTGGACTCTGTACACCCTGTACCTATTAAGGAACAGTATATACAGAGCCACTTTCTCACATATATGGACCGCTTCTTGCAAAAAATCCGTACTGACATGAGCTCACTCAAAAACGAGTTCAAATCCTGCCTCCGTGACATCTAGAGAGATGTCTCTGAAATTGGTGAGCGAGTTGATGATCTTGAGCGGACAGTTGATGTTAGATCGGAGAGTCAGGAAATGCTGTGGTGGCGAGTAACAGCCCAGGAGGAGCAAAACATCGACTTACAAACCAAAGAGGAAGATTTAGAAAATAGAAGCTACCGCAACAATATTCGCAACCAGGGGTGACTAGGGGCACGGAGGGAAGTGATATGGCCTTCACGGCGGAACTTCTGCCGGCAATCTGTGGAGACGACGACCCTTTCCGCCTGTTCTTCACATGGCCCACCAGGTGACCCCCGTCAATGGATGCACAGATGTAGTCCCTGACATTCTGACTAGAGTACATTTCGTCACGGAGAAAGAAGCGATATTACTAGCATCTAGGGACAAAACTCAACTCACCTTTGGAGGACATGTTGTACAACTTTACCAGGATCTCTCCCCCTTCACATTGAGAAAGCTGCATGATTTCATGCCTGTCACTGACAAGCTACGTGCCCTGGGGATACGCTATCAATGGTTGCTAATGGAGGCAAAGACAAGTTACTTACCTTCGGTAACGCACTAATTGGTAGATACTCCATCTAGCTGCAGATTCCTTACCTTTGAATTACCCAGGAGTCACTCTGGATATGGAATCTTTTGTTGAAATCAGGGGAAGAATGGGTGGGGCTGTAAAGAATCTGCAGCTAGAGTCTCTACCAGATAATGCTTTACCAACTCGTTCATCTGATAGAGACTTCTGTAAGAAACTGGCTCTATATATACTGCACCAAAGTGAGGTATGGTGTGTATAGGGTCCAAGGGTCTCCAGAAGTTTGGCAGAGGTTAAAGTTAGTTAGAACCTTACTCTCTAAAGTGGTAGCTTGGTCGAGCAGTAAGGCAGTATCAGAGGACAGTGTTAAGCATTTGATGTACACACTCAGTCAGCAAATTAATTCACACACTCAAGAACTGAACTCTAGGCCAATTGTTTTGTATAAAAAAATATACTGTTGTTTTATTTCTAGAACCAAGCCTGGTACAGGTAAGCATATAAATACTTTGCAGTAGTAAATTACTTGTATGAACACAGGGCAAAATTGCAGCATAACTTGTACTGGTTTTGGTACAGTTTTAAGTAAGCAGTTTGCAACACATTGCAGGTATAGTACATTCAAATGAATGGGCTTTTTAAGTAAAATGCAGTTAATTTCTTTTCAGATTACTTTTACTAACACAGGGTTGGATCCTAGATTCAGCACAGGGACATTTCCTGAAAACAGGTGAGTAAATGCGTTTTAGTTAGAGGTACGATTTTTAAAGAATATTATTGCATTTCAAAAGTTGACAC
Organism: Triturus cristatus; assembly: GCF_964204655.1. Classification (NCBI taxonomy): domain Eukaryota; kingdom Metazoa; phylum Chordata; class Amphibia; order Caudata; family Salamandridae; genus Triturus; species Triturus cristatus. The sequence continues at coordinate 269,379,158 of NC_140594.1, forward strand.
GGAGAAACTTTTTCCACATAGAATCACCAATGTTATCCTATGAGAGGAAATTCACTTAGCAGGTAAGTTACTTTTGCGTTACTTTTGTAATCCAGTGCTGGACTCCTAGATTCAGCACTGGGACATCAACTTAAAACAGGTAAGTAATTACGTTTTTGTAGTTTGTACGATTTTTAAAGAATATTCTTGTAATTCAAAAGTTTACAAACTTTTTCACATAGAATCACCAATGTTATCATATGGGAGGAAATTCAATTCACAGGTAAGATACTTTTTAGTTACTTTTCTGACTCAGTGCTGGACACCTGGGTTCAGCACTGGGACCTTTCCTACAAACAGTTGAGAAAATTCGGTTAGGTTATTTGTGCGATTTTTAAGGAATATTCTTAGTTTTCAAAAGTCGACACTTAGAAACTTTCTGGGAGAAAAAGTGTCAATGTTATCCTATGAGGAAAAGTGAGTTATCGGTCTCGAGGTAAGTAATCGGTCTTTTGAGTTACGGTTCTGGGGTTAGAATCAGGGGTCTCCAAGGGTCAGTGATGCACTGTGGTTGCACCCTCAGCGGCACTCGGGTAGCCGGATGCAGAGTGTTGAGGCCCAATGTTATCCTAGGGGGCTCCGGTTGGTGGCGGCTGGCAAGCAGGCCACAGGGTTGTGGGAGCAAAGCTCCTGGGGTTAAGCTCAGAGCAAGTTGGGGACCAAGTTAGCACAAAAGGGGCACCCTCAGCGGCGCTAGGGCAGCCGGGTGCAGGGTGCTGTTTTGAGGTCGGGTGCCCTGGTGATTTCAATGGGGATTCTCTGGGACAAAGAAACACTGTAGGCTCGGGGACGAGGATCTTCCAGGAGTGACCACCACTTCGAAGGGTAAGTTGGGATGTAGAGGGATGGCTAGGCAGCGCTGTGTTGGGCACACAAGGCCGTGGGACGTCGGGTGCAGGGGTGCCTTTGGACGTCGGATTTTCTTACCCGCTCTGGTCGTGATGGGGGGGGGTCCTCTGGATTGAGGCTGCAGGCGTCGTCTGGAGGCTTGAGGCAGGTCAGGGTTCGCCGGATCTCGAATCAGGATCACCGGGGTGACCTCCTCGTGGTGATTGTTCACTCAAACAGGGGCTGGGCTCGGCGGGTGCAGAGTGTGCTGGATTCGGGGTTTCTGGCTGGCACCAGAAGCTGCAGTTTAAACACGTCCCGTCTTCACGGGAGAAACAGCTTGGAAAGTGAATGCAGGCAGGTCCTCCGGGGTTTTTGAGGTTGCTGGCTGCTGAACACGCCTGGGTTTGGCAGGAGCAGGTTCGAGGGGAGACAGGCCTGTAGGGCTAGGGCGCAGTCGGTGGGCGTCGTCCTCTTATTAGCTCTGCACGGCTTCTCGTCCTTCTTTTCTTGTGGTTGCTGGATCTGAGGAAGGAAGGTTCAGGGTGCCCCTAAATCCTACATTTAGGGGTGTTACAGGTAGGTAGAGGGCAAGGACCAATGGGTCCCTTCCCTGGGGTGGGTACACCCCCTATTCTGCTACTCTCCAGTGGGAGGAGGGCAGGAGCCTGTCCCTGGTTGGCTGGGTCCCCCCATCCTCAAGATGGCGGAGACTCAAGGTTGTGCTTCACCTCGCCTCCCCCACCTTAGGGGTGGAGTTGGCAGAGGTGGGCACACCTCTCTTCCTCACTTGTTTTTCCTGCCGGTTCTCCCACCCAAAGTGGGGGGTAGGACCAGTTGCTGAAAGCAGCAAATGGTCTGGAGAGGTTCACAAAGGCGGCATGCCTTTGAAGCTTCTCCTTCGTGAACCCTGCCCATCCTGGGGGAGGAGGCTTGGCACCTCGTCCCAGGATGTGCATTGTTTCAGGCCCCCCAGAGCAGCAGACTCTCGACCCAGGGGTCCAGAAACATGTCTGGTGGTGGCAGCCTGCACAGCCACTCCGTCAGGTCACTGGTAGTTGGTCGTTTTTCAGGGGGCATCTCTAAGATGCCCTCTGTGGTGCATTTTACATTCAATCCCACACTGGCATCAGTGTGGGTTTAATGTGCTGAGAAGTTTGATATCAAACTTCCCAGTCTTCAGTGTAGCTATTATGGTGCTGTGGAGTTCGTAATGACAACCTCCCACAACCATATACTCTTAATGGCAGCACTGCACTTACAGGGCCCAGGAATGGACCTGGGCCCTGTAGGGGTACAGGGCTCATGCACCTGTACACTCACCACTGGCATGGGGCACCCAGCTAGAGGGGTGACTGATGTATGCCAAGGCAGTGGTTTGTGGGCATGGCACACAGGGATGTGTGCCATGACGACTCTTTGTTTTGTTCTGCACCCAGACGCTCAGCCTGCAAAGGCCGTGTGTGTGTGTCAGGGTACAGGGCCTCTAAGAATGGCACAATAAGTGCTGTTGTCCTTAGGGGCCTTCTCTGGTCACAGTGCCCTGGGTACCTATGGTACCATTAACCAGGGACCTACCTGTGGCTAGAGTTTCCAATTGGGTTTTGTTTAGGGGAAAGAACACAGGCCCTAGGGTCCTGATCGGCAGGGCCCCAGAGCACATCAAGTCAAAGAGCATCAGTAGTCTGGCAACAAAAAAAAACAAGCATTGGCATAGCCAATAGCTCTCGCCTATGGGACCTTATAAGTGTTTAGTTATCCAGCACAATATCCTTGGTGCAACAACATCAACTGTTGCATGGCTAAACACTTATAAGGTCTCAAAGGTGAGACCTATTGGCTATGCCAATGCTTGTTAATGACTAGTGTCAGACCCAGAGGGACCGGACCCACTTAAAGCCCAGGATAGACCAAGTTGAGCCACTAGTCCGCCATCTATGTCTACTCTGCCAGTGACATCCTCATACACAGTTGACTGATGACCACAGAGCTGCACATTGGCGTTCGCTATAGATCATTATTCGTTTCCTTATTCCAGTTTAGCTATAATCCGAGTAACTAGCGCGTGGAAGGAGATCCATCGAGTTGTAGGCACTGTACCTTCATATCGGAAAAGAATATCACTACGTATTTGAAATGCAAGCTTTTCACTTCCATTGTTTGATCCGGAGCAATCATTTACAATGGTTTACCACAGGTCCACGCCTCATACACTATTTAAAACGACACGCCGAAATGGTCTCATTACAGAAAAGACTGCAGTCAGTCAGTCAGGCATGTACCGAGGAGAAACAATGCCTTAATGTTTCAAACAGCGAACAAATAACAGACATCAGGGCAAATGAATAATTTATAGCAGCTGCTGAAGATGCATTTGGAAACATCAGGTCGGCTGCGTGTGACAAGGAGGCAGCTCGCGCTGTTGCGCACGCACCTGCGGTTGCCAGGGGCAGGCATCCGTAACTCCTCAAAGGGCAATCTTCACAGGAGGCATTAGCAGGTTTCCCACATTAGCAAGTAAAATGAAACCCAATCGATATGACGGAGGCCACCAGGCAATTACAATTATAAATGGTGGCACTGGAGCAGGAGGGGGCCGCGCGATGACCTTTCTATTGAAGCGGCCAATGGTGGCTTGAAATAATGAGGGCTCTAATGACCAGCGAATGCCCGGAGGGTTATCACTTCCCAATAACACCATTACTCGCATTGGAACAGAAAGCGCAATGTATTTGTATGATCTTCTGCATTTCACAACAAAAAATTTTTTTGTAAAGTACAATGGCGTGTGGTCCGTGATCTGAATTACACGCACCCATGTATTCAGTACAGCCCATAACCTGGTGCATGCATCTTTCTTCACTTCCATTTTGAATGCGTGTGACCTTTAATGACGTGCAATGATGGCAGACCGTTCAGAGGGGTGAAAGGTTCTAGGTGAATCAGTAAAATTCATGGATAGCAGGCCCTTCAGAGGTATGAAAGGTCCTAGAGGAAGTACTATTGATTAATTACTTGATGATAGGGAATTCAGAGGGGTGAAAGGTCTACGTGAGGTAGTACTGAAAGGCGTTGATAGCAGATCCTTCAGACAACTGAAAGTTTCTAGATGAAAGGTTGTAGATGAAAAAGGTAAAGAAAACAAGCACAAGCGAGCGCGGCAGCAGGGGGAGGGGGAAGAGAGGAGGGGGCCTGTGCGATTCCCTCACGGGAGCGAGTGGCTAGCACCGCGATTATTGATAACAGATGGCGCCAGCTGCTCGCTCCCGCAAGTGAATCGCCAGACGTGCACGCGTTGCTATTGAAGGCAATGGAACGGTTGCACGTTTTTGGCTGAAAAGCTGAAGCGATTGCTAAAGGTCTTTTGCCTATTCAGCGCATGCGCGCTGCGTAGGCGAGACCTAAAAAAAAGGGGGGGGGGGTTACTGCAACAGAAACCCACTTTCTCACAACTTCTAGCTGCAGATTCCTTACCTTTGAAATCTAGACACCCAAGCCTTACCATCCCGGCGGTGGGTAGAGGACCAATACCTTACACATTAGGAAGTCCTACAGGACCAAACGGGCAAAATGCCCGTCCCAGCGGACCTGACTGTCCAGGCAGTAGTGCTTGGAAAACATGTGCAAAGATGCCCACGTTGCTGCCTGGCAGATGTCCAGGACTGGGACACCCCAAGGCAAGGCCGCAGTCGCAGCCTTACCCCTAGTGAAATGGGCCCTTAAACCCTCAGGGAGATGCTTCTTGGCCAGAGCATAGCAGATCTTAATGCAAAGAACGACCCAGCGAGAGATGGTCTTTTTCTGCACTGCTCGCTCCTTCTTAGCTCCAACGTACTCCACAAAGAGTTGGCCGTCCACCGGGCACTCTTTAGTGCGGCCAAGGTAGAACGACAATGCTCTTTTTGGGTCCAGACGGTGGAGACGCTCCTCTTCCTTAGAGGGATGCGAGGGAGCAAAGAAGGTGGGCAGTATGATGGATTGACCCAGATGGAATGGGGTCACAACCTTTGGCAAACGTGAAGCACGGGTGCGAAGCACCACTTTGCCTGGAAAAGACATCATATAGAGAGGTGTATAAGATAGCGCCTGCAACTCACTCACCCTCCGGGCAGATGTTATCACAACTAGAAAGGCTGTCTTGATGGTAAGCAGCCAGCAGGGACAGTTGTGTAAAGACTTGAAGGGAGCACACATAAGGTAAGTGAGGACCAAATTAAAGTCCCACTGTGGCATAACAATGGGCGTGGGTGGAAACAAATGAACCTGCCCTTTCAGAAACCTTTTTAAAATCAGAGACCTAAAGAGAGAAGGTTGGTCTGGCAACCGCAAAAAAGCGGATAGAGTAGAAAGATGACCCTTGAGAGTTCCCAAAGCAGAGCCCTATTGGGCAAGGGTCAGAATGAATAGAAGAACAGTGGAAAGAGAAGCAGAAAGAGGGTCTATTGAACTTTCTGTACAGTATTGAATATGCTACTTACCAATATGCATCTGTTCTTGGCATGTAGGATTGCTGACATTCATATCTGTGCATAGATCGCCGCCTAGTGTTGGGTCCGAATGATTGCACATTGGTGTCCTGGAAGAGTCTTCGAAGTATCACGAGATAGGTGACTCCTCCCCTGGACCACAGTGCGCATGGGCATCCTCTCCATCCTTAGATTGTTTTTTTCCGCCATTGGGTTCGGATGTGCTTATCTTAGCTCAAGTTAGGAAAATTCAGTTTAAGAAGTTATCGTCGGTACTGTTCCCGTTCGGTATCGACTAGCTTCTTTAGTGCTTTAGCACCTTCTTCCAGCTTTTCGGATCCGTTTGGTCCGAACATCGAACTTCGATCGACGATGGAATCGAGGACTCCATTCAAAAGGTGTCCTTTATGCCACGCGAAATACCCACACATCGACGTCCACCCGGTATGCAACAAATGTCTCGCCGGATCACGATGAGTCGAAATGTATGGCCTGCGCCCAGTTCCGATCGAAGAAGACTCTCCGGAATCGACGGGCAGCGAGATTGCAGGCGCAGCAATCGGCGCCTGCCCCGGCCAACATCTTCAGCACCGAGGACGAGGATGTTGAGAGCATGGAAGAAGTAAACTCCAGCCCCGCTTCCGAACACGACTCCCGATCGGAAGACGACGACGAGGTGATCTTTCAGAGAGAAGAAGTCGCCGAAGAGGTAGGAGACTACGATGAGGCCTTTGGGGCCGAGGAAGATAGCTCCAGCGAGGAGCTAGGCCAACCCGTCGATACGGAGGCCGAAAACATACGTCGTCATGAGGCTCAGGTCGAGGGATCGCCTTCGGGCCTTACCCAAGATCAATCTCACGGATCTTCGGCCCCGCCTTCAGGCCCGGCCTCGAACATTTCGCAAGAGCCATTATTATCGAAGACGACTGGATTCCCTTCAGCGAAACCGAAACCATCCATCGCACCAGTTCCATCGAAACCGAAAGTGAAACTGGTTGTGATCGGCTCGAAGCCCTCCACTCCTTTGACGCCGGCAAAGGTCATCGGCTCAGACCGCGCAAAAAGGGATTTCGGTGCCGAGCTCACCGCAGCGGATACGGGTGCCGAGCCAAAGAAGAAGGCCCTCGGTCCCCACAAGGCGCCTCGGCCTCTGGCACCGAAGACATCGGCCCCAACCACCAAAGTCAAGGTGGCCACCCCGTCTGCGTCGACTTCGAAGACGGCGGCGCCTGCAAAGTCATCGACTCCAACGAGCGCCGATACCTCCCTTCGGATCGATGACCCCATGACTGCAAAGAAGTCGGGTGCCGCTTCGACGCCTACCTCCAAGGTGCCGACCGGTTCCAAAGAGCCATCTGCGTTCACCGTGCAACAGGTCTCGGCATCGTTGCAACGCATCAGAGAACGGGCAGCCCTCCACTCTACGTCGGGTCCCGACACGCACAAGGCTTCGAAAGCACCCTCGGCGCCGACCAACATCACGTTTGGGTTGCCGACGCCCACGGCGCCGAAACTGTTCGAGATTCGGACACGTGTCCACCAGACACAGTCCCCATCCACTGGGCAAACAGATTTCGAGCCTTCACAGCCGCAATTTATTGACGCTAACACTGGTAGGTTGATGCTCCGCAAGCGGAAAATCACGCCAGAGAGGGGATTGGACTCCTACAAAATTCCTCTCAAACACAAATTGCCGAAAGGGTCAGAGCCAGTCCTTCATGAACACTTTCAACCCTTCCATCAGGATCCACCGTCCTTTTCTCTTACGCCTTCAGAGGCAGACGCAGTAGAGGACTATGTAGGGGATGATACCACCTACCCTGGGGATATCGATCCTGATGATCACCTGCAAGACCCGGATCAGGCATGGGATGACCCCACAGACCAGGGTACCACACCAGATACCCATGACACGCAGCTTTATAACAAAGACATCTCCCACAGAGGACACTGCTGCCTTTAATGCCCTCGTAGAACGGGCTGCTGCCAATCATGGAGTAGAACTCCATTCTGACACTGTCGAAGAAGACTTCTTGGTGGACACTTTCGCCTCTTCCGAAAGAACTGTCAAAACTCTGCCCATGTTAAAAGGAGTTCTCAAACCTGCAAAAGACATTTTTAAAGAAACAACCAGGGCACGGGTGCTAAACCCCAGGATTGAAAAAAAATACAAGCCTGCACCCGGAGATCCTATGTACATTAGGGGTCAGTTACCTTTGGACTCCATGGTGGTTGCTAATGCTCGCAAAAGAACCCACTCACAAACAACAGGTGATGCTCCTCCCCCAGACAAGGAGTCCAAAGAGCTGGAGACATCAGGCAAACGGATTGCAGCGCAAGCAGCAAACATCTGGCGCATTGCCAACACACAGGCACTCCTGGCCCGTTATGATAGGTCCCACTACGACACACTAGAGTCACTACTCCCAACATTTGCCAGATGAATATAAAGAGGCAGCGGAGCTCCTCATCAGAGAGGGACAACTCCTTACCAATGCATCCATCAAGTGCGCACTGGATGCAGCCGACACAGCGGCGAGGGCAATCAACACAAGCGTCATGTTGAGAAGGCACGCATGGTTGAGAATCTAAGGCTTCAAGCCGGAGATTCAGAACAATATCTTAAATCAACCGGTCAACCCAGACTATTTATTTGGCCCTGAAGTTGACACTACCCTCGAAAAAATTAAAAAAGACACTGACACTGCGAAATCAATGGGGGCTCTGCAGACGCAGCAGTTTCGTAGTGGCTCCTTTCGTCGCCCCGGGAATAGAGGAGCAGCTAGAGGTCAGGGGTCACAGCAGCAGTACACTAAAGGAGGCACACAAAGTACCTATGATAAAACCAACAGAGGTGGATATTGTGGCTCCAGCACCAAGGGCAGAGGACGTGGTTACGGCAACACCAGGTCCTCCCCCAAAAACAAACAGTGACGCCCTCTCCCTGCCCCCCGACCATATAACACCTGTCGGGGGAGACTCCAACGGTTCCTGTCAGCGTGGAAAACCATCACCACAGACAGGTGGGTCAGGAACATTATCCAGCACGGTTACTGTCTCGAATTAACGTCCACTCCGCCCAACATACCGCCAAAGCACCATCCTATGTCCGTAGAGCACTTGGCATTATTGCAGCAGGAAGTGCTAAGTATGCTGCAAAAAGGTGCAATAGAGGTCGTGCCCGTCAACCAGCAGGGGACAGGGGTGGACGGGTCGCTCAGACCTATACTAGACCCGAGACCCCTCAACCAATACATTCTCTCAGAGCATTTTCATATGCTCACCCTACAGGAGGTTCTCCCGCTACTCAGTCAGGGAGACTTCCTAGCCACACTGGACCTAAAAGATGCGTATTTCCACATACCCATACACCCATCACACAGGAAATATCTCAGGTTCACTATTCAGGGACATCACTATCAATTCAAAGTTCTCCCCTTCGGAGTAACAACAGCACCCAGGGTCTTTACCAAGTGCCTAGCAACAGTGGCTGCACATCTACGGAGACAACACATTCACGTCTTCCCTTACCTGGACGACTGGCTTGTTCAGGCAAAGTCAGCCCAGCAATGTGCCAGCCACATGTCCCTTACCATTCACCTTCTTCACAGTCTGGGATTCTCACTAAATTACCCAAAATCACATCTCCAACCCGCACACGTACGACAGTACCTGGGCGCGACCATAAACACTCTGGCAGCCACAGCCCAGCCAAATTTAGTGAGGATCAACAGCATGCAACTGCTGATCTCAAAGTTCAAACCTCAACACTCCCTTCCTGCGCGAGTGTTCATGCAGTTGATAGGCATGATGGCCTCCTGCATTTTCATAGTCCCGCACGCGAGACTACATATGCGCCCGCTTCAGGAGTGCTTGGCACGTCAATGGAATCAGGCTCACGGGCAATTAAAAGACCTAGTGTTGGTGAGCGGTCGGGCATACAACTCTCTGCATTGGTGGAATCCACAAAACCTTTGCAAGGGCCGACCGTTCCAAGAGCCTGTTCCACAAATAATACTGACAGCGGACGCCTCTCTCCAGGGTTGGGGAGCTCATGTACTCACTTACACAGTGCAGGGACTATGGACAATGCAGCAGAAGAAGATGCACAGCAACGTTCTGGAACTGATGGCAATCTTCCTAGCCTTGAAGGCATTCAAAGTACACTTGTGCAACAAAGTTGTGTTGATCCGAACGGACATGACTGCCATGTACTACATACAGAAGCAGGGAGGAACACACTCTCCACAGTTGTCTCATCTGGCTCAGAGCATGTGGAAGTGGGCCATTCAGAGGAACATATTCCTCATGGCGGAACACCTCCCCGGCAAGGACAACCAGATGGCGGATCTGCTCAGCAGACACAGCCACCAGATGCACGAGTGGGAGCTACATCCGTCAGTTCTCCAACCGTACTTCCAACAGTGGGGTCATCCAGAGATAGACCTATTCGCCACAAACGAAAACGCAAAATGCCGAAGCTTTGCCGCCAGGTTCCCACATCCACAGTCACAGGACAATGCGATATGGATGAACTGGTCCGGCAGATTTGCGTACGCTTTTCCCCCAGCGCCATTAATACCGCTGGTGGCACGCAAACTGCGACAACACTCACTGACGCTCATCCTAGTTGCTCCCACATGGGCGCACCAACCATGGTACACCACCTTTCTAGAACTTTCCGTGGTGCCGCATCAAAGGCTGCGGATCAAACCCGCACTTTTAATGCAGAACCATGGCGAAATTCAGCACCCAGATCCGCAACAGCTGAACCTGGCAATCTGGCTCCTGAAGTCTTAGAGTTTGGCTACCTAAACCTGCCACCTGACTGTATGGAGATCATCAAGGAGGCCAGGAGACCCACTACCAGAGCTTGCTATGCGGCTAAATTGAAGAGGTTTGTCATTTACTGCAACAACAATGACATTAACCCACTCGACGCATCCATTCAAAACATCATCTGTTACCTCCTACACCTATACCGATGCAATCTGGCATACAACTCAATACGTATCCATTTAACCGCGATAGCAGCCTATCTCCAAAACAGGCAGCACCTGTCTTTATTCAGAGTGCCTGCCATCAGAGCCTTCTTGGAGGGACTCAAACGAGTAATCCCCCCAAGACACCCACCGGCACCGGTGTGGAACCTCAATTTGGTCCTCACCAGATTAATGGGTCCACCCTTTGAACCTCTCCATTCATGTGAGATTCAATTCCTCACCTGGAAAGTAGCTTTCCTAGTAGCAATCACTTCGTTAAGAAGAGTTAGTGAACTCCAGGCACTAACCATTCAAGAGCCATTCATACAGGTTGACGCAAACAGGGTTGTACTACGTACCAACACCAAATTCATGCCCAAAGTGATATCGCAGTTCCACATGAATCAAACTATTGAACTGCCTGTTTTCTTTCAAAATCCACAGAATGTCGCAGAGAGAATGCTCCATACACTAGATGTAAAGAGGGCCCTCATGTACTATATAGACAGAACTAAGGACTTTAGGAAAACAAAACAACTTTTCGTAGCCTTTTCTCCACAACACAAGGGCAACGCCATTTCCAAAGCAGGTATAGCCAGGAGGATCGTTAATTGTATTCAAATTTGCTATCAAAAAGCTAAACGCACATTAACGATTCCCCCACGAGCCCACTCAACACGAAAGTTAGGGGCGTCCATGGCTTTCCTAGGAAACATTCCTTTACAGGAAATATGTAGAGCAGCCACATGGTCCACTATACATACATTTACCAAACACTACTGTGTAGATGTACACTCAAAACAGCAGGCAGCTGTAGGACAGGCTGTTCTCAAAACTCTTTTTCAGACTGCTGCAGCTGGCACGGGTAGCCGCCGCTAATGGAGGTACTGCTATGTATTCTATGCACAGATATGAATTCAGCAGCCCACATGCCTCGAACTGAATATGCTACTTACCAGTATGCATCTGTTCTTGGCATGTAGGGCTGCTGACATTCATATCGCCCACCCTCCTCCCCGGCGCCTGTAGCGGCTGCAGCACTCAGAATTACTGTATGGCATGGTCATCACTTACTGTATCTACTCCATCACTGCCACAATGGCGAAAAACTGTGGAAGGCCGCCTGGCCGCCCAGATAAAGTTACATACTTCAGAGGGAGGTCAAAAGCCATCAACTGCCGCCGCTCAATCTCCACGCATTGAGGTGTAGAATTGACAGGTTCGGGTGGAGGACCTTCCCCTGTTGCTGCGATAGAAGATCCTCCGGAAGGGGCAGCCTGATCGGAGGATCAATGCTCATTTCCAGAAGCTCTGGATACCAGACTCTCCTCGCCCAGTCAGGAGCCACAAGATTGACTTGGGCTCAGTCGCTCCTGATCTTCTTCAGAACCCTGTGCAGTTGTGGTATAGGCGGAAAGGGGTACAGCAGGCCTGAGCTCCACTCGCAACGAAAGGAATCACTGAGCGATATCCGCCTTAGAAACTCCAGCTCGCAGTTTTGCTGACACTGCACTTTCTCTTCGGAAGCGAACAGATCTAACCAATGTTCTCCCCACTGTCGAAAGAAACCTTGCGCCACCTCCGACTGGAGACGTCATTTGTGATCCGCTAGGCATCAACGGCTGAGTTTGTCCACCCTGGTGTTCAGAGAACCTGCCATGTGTTGAACCACGAGGGTTATGCCCTGCTGTTCCAGCCATGTCCATAGACGCAGGGCCTCTCGACAAAGGGTCCACGGCCCCACCCCGCCTTGCTTGTTGCAGTACCACATGGCAGTGGTGTTGTTCGTGAACACCTGCAATAACTTCCACTTGACAGAGGAAAGAAATGCCTTCACTACCAACCGAATCGCTGGAATCTCCACCAAACTGATGTGGAGCCACGACTCCACCGGAGACCAGTGCCCCCTGATCCCCACATCTCCCAAATGGCTGCCCCATCCCAGAAATGATGCATCTGTCACAACTGTGAACTCTGGTTGGTGAAGGGAGAGGGGTCTGCCATTGACCGTATTGCAGTTCTTTAAATACCACTGTAGATCTCTTGCAGTTCCTTCCGAGATTTGGACCACATCAGGGAGATTTCCTCAATGCTGTGCCCACTGGAACTTCAGGTCCCACTGCAGAGCCTGCATACACCACCTGGCATGCTTTACCAACAGGAGGCCATGAGGCCCAACAGCCTCAGAGTAATTCTCACCGAAATAAGGATAGAGGCTGAAACATTGGAATCATAACCTGAATATACTGGACTCGTTGCTTGGGAGGATAGGCCCGAAACTGCACTGTGTCCGAAACAGCTCCGATAAAAGGGAGCGTCTGCGAAGGAGTCGGGTGTGCATTTGGCACGTTTATAGAGAACCCCAGTGAATGCAGGAGGTCCACTGTAGTCTGAAGCTGGGAGACGACAGCCGGAGGCGAGGATACCTTCAACAGCCAGTCGTCGAGCTAGGGGAAGACTGACAGCCCTAATCAGCGCAAATGAGCTATGACCACCGCCATCACCTTTATGAACACCGGAGGGGCACTGGTAAGGCCAAAGGGGAGTAGGGTAAACGGAAAGTGCTCGCGGCCTACCATGAACTGAAGGCAACGCCTGTGGCCAGGCAGGATGGGGGATGTGAAAATGTACATCTTGCATGTCCAACGCTACCATCCAGTGTTCTTGGTCTAGAGCAGAAAAGACCTGAGCTAGAGTGTGCATCTTGAACTTCTCTGAGGATTATTCGTCCCTATATCCTTTTTGAAAAGCTAGTGCGGGCCTATGATGGTTCAAGAGGATTAATAACTAACACATATCATGTGCTGCAACTCTCTATGCTAGTACGCAATCACACATATCAATCCACATGGTATAACACCACCCAGGAAGAAATAACACCTAAACAGGAGAAACTGTGGCAGGAGATACCCAAAACCTACCGAAGTCTTCGAGAGACCGCTTGTAAATTGATGTTCCAATGGTACTATACACCAGCCCATCGTTCCACCATCTATTCTGATTTTTCCCCTCTCTGCTGGCATTGTAGGGAGGTGGTGGGGGACTTTTGCCATATTTGTGGTCCTGTAGAGAGATTGCCACATACTGGAAGGAGATACTGGGCCATATTAAAGACATCGTAGCTTATCCGTCTCCCTTCTCCTATCCTACGACTGTCCTAGGCATTTGACCCCCAAAACTCTAGCCGCAATGACCCATGCAGACTGGACGCTCATCGGCTACTTGCTTTTAGCAGAACGTAAGTCATAGCAATCATGTGGAAGGAGGTAGCGCCACCCTCCACTGCACAATTGTTAACCCGCGTGTGACATGTTCTAGCAATGGAACAGATATCCCATAATCTAGCTAACACAGAGACCACATTCCAACATCTGTGTAAGCCCCTGATCCACTAGCTTATGCATATAGAGTTCACCTGCTTTAACCCCACGAAACTCCGCACACTTCAGCTTTTTGAATGATGCTGCCTTTAATACCTCCCTTAATGTAGTGAAACCTGTTAGGTCAAATGAAACCATACACTCTTTCCTGCTAAAAGAGGTTACAGCCCCTACCCAGACCTGCCCTTTGTCAGACTAAGACCTGTACTTGTTATGTTTGTTATTGTTCCCTAGGTTTCTATACAACAGTTTGTCTTTGAATCCGTGTACCACGCCTTGACCGGTCGTCAGGGAATAAGATTCATATGTCTTAGCCACAGTTATGTTATTGTATAACTTTGATTGTGGATGATTACTCCGCCACTTTGATGTCCTGCAGGTCTGCCCCTTGTCCCTAAGTGTCATTACTGACATTGTCATGCACATGTTTTGTCATTTTGATGACCAAAAAACCCCCCAAATCTGCAGTCTTGGTGATGGCAGAATTAGGAACTCTGGGACTGGGTTATGCCTACTTTGAACAGGACGTGGTCATATAGGGGGTGTATTGGCCCCAAGGGTAAGTAGCCCATTGGCTACTGCCCTTCACTCCCCTTAACACCCCATAATCTAGTATTTAGGGGAGCCCTGGTACCAGGAAAGCAGATTCTGACGAACTAAGTCGAAGAAGTAGGACACTGAAGAGGAAGAACTGAGCAGCAGCAACTGACTTGGAGTTAACCCTGCTGGCCTGCCTGCTGTCCCCAACAATTGAGCCAAAGATGACTCGTCCTGCAACAGCTCGGCTTCCAAAAGCCTAGGAGTATTGCCAGCACTTCGAGGAGCAATCAGCATTTCCCGTGGAGTAGCTGAGCTACTTTCCTGCACCCTGCAGTCATCCAAGAAGGACCGTGTGGACTCCTGTGAGAAAGTGCCATCTTTCTTGCATGGTATGCCCCCACTTTTTGCTGAATAGCTGAATGTCCTTTGACTGAGTGTGCCCTGGACTCAGGCCCTGGGCACCTGATTGGCAGGAGTTCCTTCCCTAAAACCCAAATTGGCAAACCCTGGCCACATGTTAGCCCCTGGTAAATGGTATCCCTGTGTGCCATGACCACAACCTACACTGCCCTGGCATCCATCAGCCACCCCTCTAGCTGGGTGCCCTATGCCAGTGATGTGGGCACAGGAGCATGAGCTCTGTGCCCCTACAGTACCCAGGTCCATTCCTGGGCACTGTAAGTGCAGTGCTGCCATTTAAGAGTATATGGTGCTGGGAGCTCGTCAAACACGAACTCCACAGCACCATAATGGCAACACTGAAGACTAAGAAGTTTGGTATCAAAT
Source organism: Triturus cristatus (assembly GCF_964204655.1). Classification (NCBI taxonomy): domain Eukaryota; kingdom Metazoa; phylum Chordata; class Amphibia; order Caudata; family Salamandridae; genus Triturus; species Triturus cristatus. Next base: position 269,394,179 of record NC_140594.1, read on the forward strand.
TTCTCAGCACATTAAACCCGCACTGATGCCAGTGCAGGATTTAATGTACAATGCACGACAGAGGGAATCTTAGAGATGCCCCCGAAACTAACCTACAATCCACATCTGGTCTGAGGGGCTGCCTAGGCTGCCACACAGCAGACATATTGCTGGACCCCAGGGTAGGGAGCCACCCGCTCTCCTGGGCCTGCAACAATGCACATCCTGGGCGAGGTGCTAGGTACCCTCCCCCAGGATGGGCAGGGGAAGCTTCAAAGGCATGCCGCCTTTGTGAGCTTCTCCAGGCCACTTGCTGTACTCAACAACTGGCCCCTACCGGTTCTAAACCCCCACTCTGGTGGGAAGACTGGCCGGAAACCCAAAGGAAGGACAGGGGGTGTGCCAGCCTCTGCCATCCCCACCCCTCAGGTGGGGGAGACTAGGTGAAACACATCCCTGGGCTCTCGCCATCTTGAAGATGGGGAGCCCTGCCCAATCAGGACTAGGCCACTGCCCCCTCCCACAGGAGAGTGGCAGGATAGGGTGTGTACCCACCCCAGGACAGGGACCCAGTGGTCCCTGCCCTTTACCTACCTGTAACGCCCCTAAATTTAGTATTTAGGGGCACCCTGAACCTTCCTTCCTCAGATTTCAGATTCCAAAAACAGCAAAGAAGATCAAGAAGAAAGAAGACCTGCCGTGCAGCTGCTAAGAAGAGGAAGACACCAACTGCTTTGGTCCCAGCCCTACCGGCAGGGTCGACCCTCGAACCTGCTAAATCCCGGCACCTCCTGTGGCCAGCAACCTCACAAACCCCGGAGGACCTGGCTACCTTGTGACTCTGAGCACCTAGGACTCCCATGAGCAGTGGCTCTGCTCAAAGCAAGTATCTAACCCCTGGCATCAGCCCAGAACCGCGAACCCTGCACACTCTGCACCCGCCAAGCCTGGCCTGTGGCAGAGTAGACAAAGACGCCGAGGACGTCCCCCCGGCGACTGCAACCCAGAATCCGGCACCCAAGGACCCACCTAGATGCTCCTGACGATGCCTGCAGTCTCAGAACCAGGGACCCCCCCAACCGCGATCAACAGAGGGTAAGATTTCCCGACACTAAAAGGGACCCCTGCACCCGGCGCCCTGCGACCCCCTGTGCCCGACTCCTGGGTACCTACCTATCCTCCAACTACCCAACTTACCTCTCAAAGTGGTGGTGGCACCTGAAGAATCTTCGTCCCCGAGCTTACAACCTTTGTTCGTCCTTGAGCTTTTCCATAGCCATCCATTGAGTGCCCGAAGGCTCAAAAGCACCCTGCACCCAGCCGCCCAAGTGGCCCTGGCAGTGCAACTTCTACTCCTACCAACTTCCCCATTTGCCCTGAGCAAGTGACCAGGAGCCCAGCTCCCACAGTCGCGTAGCCTGCTAGTCAGCAGCCACCAACCGAGGGCTCCCTGCCTTCCATAGGATAACATTGGGCCTAACTCACTCTGCACCTGGCTGCCCCTGTGCCACTGAGGGTGTAACAACTGTACTTACCTGACCCTGGGAGACCCCTGAGTCTATGCCCAGAACCTTAACTCTGCCAGTCGAGTACTTACCCAAAAGCCGATAACTCACTTTTCTTCCATAGGGTAACACTGACTGGTTCCTCTTGAAATTTCTTCTAAGTGTGGAGTTTCTAAACTTTAAAATATTCACCTAAAATCAACCGAGCAACAAAAACGGAAATACTCACCTGCTATTAGCAGAGATCCCAGTGCTGGATCTTGGTGCCCAGCACTGACCCTGAAAAGTACTTACGACCGTACTTACCACTAACTCAATTTTCTCCCATAGGAAACCATTGACTGTTTTCAGCGAAATTTCTTCCAAGTGTCGATTTTTGCAAACTACAAATATTCTTTAAAAATCGTACCAACTGTGAAAACGTAATTACTTACCTGTTTTAGATAGATGCCCCAGTACTGAGCCTAGGAGCCCAGCACTGGATTACAAAAGTAACGAGAACATACTTTACCCGTAACTTGAATTTTCTTCCATAGGAAACCATTGACTGTTTTTCTGTGAAATTTCTTCTAAGTGTCGATTTTGCAAACTTATAAATATTCCTTAAAAATCGCCTGTGTAACTTAAACGCAGTTTCTCAACTGCTTACAGGTGGTACGCTAGTGCTGGATCTAGGATCCAACACTGACATAGAAAAATGTAACCATAACCCCACTTACCTGCTAAGTGAATTTCCTTCCATAGGATAACATTGGTAATTTGATTAGAAAAAGTTTGTCAACTTTAAAAAAAGCAAAATATTGCTTAAAAATCACAACAGTAACTAAAACTAATTCACTCACTTGTTTCCAAGAACTGTCCCAGGACTGAATCTAGGATCCAGTCCTGGAGTTAGAAAAGTAATCCTGAAAGTAATCATTTGCACATAACTTAAAATTCCCATTGAGCTCAACGTATTATTGTGTTTGAAATTGTGTTGCCTATTGCAACAAACTGTAACTATTACCTGCAAAAGTCAATTGCCTATTGCAAAGTATTTAACTAAAACATCTCATTTTGAGAAAGTATATTTTGATACCTATTGTTGGTTTTAAAATAAAACAACCATATATTTTTTATACAAACCATTGGCTTAGAGTTCAGTTCTTGAGTGTGTGAGACCATTTGCTGACTGAGTGTGTACAACAAATGCTTTACACTGTCCTCTGATACCGCCTTACTGCTCGACCAAGCTACCACTTTAGAGAGTAAGGTTATATCCAACTTTAGCCTCTGCCAAACCTCTGGGGACTGTGGACTCTGTACACCCTGTACCTATTTGGGAACAGTATATACAAAGCCACTTTCTTACATTGGTGGATCAGCGGTGGGATACCAACTTGCATTTGTTGGATTACTTGGCTACCATCTCATCACACGACAGAACTCTTAAAATTGCCTTTAGAATTCTGATTGGTCTTTTCCAAAATACTAAAACTCTTGTCAGGGCCATGCTTAAGTCCCATTAGAATTTTAGAAAAATAAAAGTCACTATAGTCAGGGTAGAGGATTAGAACTGTCAGTTTAGAATGACTCAAATAAACCCAGCTATTAGTGAAAATAATACCATGCAGGACCAGGTGGAGGAGCTCTACCTCACACCTTACTTACACTTGTCTTTCAAGGAATTGAGGTCCCTATGCAAACTTAAAAATTTACCAATGGGCCTGCATCCAACCAAACTAGGGCTCCAGGAGCTCTTGGCTGAGTATGCTAAGGACCACCCATCTGAACATGGTGATGGCCAGTCAGATGAGGAAAGGGAAGAAGAGGAGGAGGATAATAACTCCCCTCCCTTAATCCCTAGGGAGGAAAGGGCCCCCATACCCTTGAATCTAAGAATCAGCATCTGGGAACCTAGAGATCACACAGGTGAACCAGGTGCCAGAGAGTTCACTGGGGGACCCACCAGTAAAGAGGACAGCTTTTTAGCAAAGCTGGCCAAAAGGTTGGATCTAGAGTCCAGGCTCCTGGCTTTAGAAAAAGAAAGGAGAGATATGGGTTTAGCACTCATCAATGGTGGCAGCAATAATAAAAACAAGGAAAGGGAGGAAACTTCTGATCCTAAAATCCCCAGAGGGATTGTTCCTAAATTTGAGGAAGGTGAGGACATCACCAAATGGTTTACAGCCTTTGAGAGGGCTTGTGAAATAAGAAGAGTAAAGAAACCTCTCTGGGGGGCACTCCTGTGGGAACTGTTCTCTGGTAACTGCAGAGACAGGCTTCTGACCCTCTCTGGCGCAGAAGCAGGATCCTATGACCTCATGAGGAAGGCTCTGATTGAGGGATTTGGATTCACTACTGAGGAGTACAGAATTAAATTCAGGGGGGCTCACAAAACCCAGTCCTGGATTGAATTTGTAGACTTCTCAGTAAAGACACTGGATGGTTGGTTAGCTGGTGTGAGAAAGTGCCATCTTTCTTGCATGGTATGCCCCCACGTTTTGCTGAATTGTTGAATGTACTTTGACTGAGTGTGCCCTGGACTCCTGCCTATCAGGTTCCTTCCCTAAAAACCTAAAACCCAAATTGGCAAACCCTGGCCACATGTCAGCCCCTGGTAAATAGTACCCTAGGTACCCAGGACCTTGTGACCATGGAAGGCCTCTAAGGGCTGCAGCACTCATTGTGCCACCCTTAGAGGCCCTGTACCCTAACACACACACACACTGCTCTTGCAGGCTAGGCTGAGTGTCTGGGTACAAGACAAAACAGAGTCGACATAGCAGACATGCCTGTGTGCCATGCCCACAACCTACACTGCCCTGGCATCCATAAGCCACCCCTCCAGCTGGGTGCGCTATGCCAGTGGTGTGGGCACAGGGGCATGAGCCCTGTGCCCCCTACAGTACCCAGGCCCATTCCTGGGCACTGTAAGTGCAGTGCTGCCATTTAAGAGTTGGTGTTGGGAGCTCGTCAAAAACGAGCTCCACAGCCCCATGATGGCAACACTGAAGACTGAGAAGTTTGGTATCAAACTTCTCAGCACATTAAACCCGCACTGATGCCAGTGCAGGATTTAATGTACAATGCACGACAGAGGGCATCTTAGAGATGCCCCCTGAAACTAACCTACAATCCACGTCTGGTCTGAGGGGCTGCCTAGGCTGCCACAGAGCAGACATGTTGCTGGACCCCTGGGTAGGGAGCCACCCGCTCTCCTAGGCCGTCAACAATGCACATCCTGGGCGAGGTAAATGTAAATTGTAAATGTAAATTTGATACTTGTATAGCGCACTACTCACCCGCAAGGGTCTCAAGGCGCTTGTACGAATACCGCTGTGGAACCCATCCTGGCTTTCCCTGTGAGGCGTCCACTCCTGGGCACCCCCAAGGTGGAGGCCAGGCATCCTTAGCGTTGTGGGGGCCGTTGTGGAGATTAAGCAAGCTATTGCCCAGAGTTGCAGAGTGGGACTCCATGATTGGAATAGGCACCGAGGCGAGAATTATCAGGTCCGTGGAATTTTTGAGCCCAAGACCCGCCGAGGCGGGGAATTGAACCCTGGTCCCGGGCTAGACCTCTGCATCAGGGTCTGCCGCTCTAATCATTGAGCCACACTTTTCCAAGGTGCTAGGTCTCCTGCCTCAGGATGGACAGGGGAAGCTTCAAAGGCATGCCGTCTTTGTGAGCTTCTCCAGGCCACTTGCTGTACTCAGCAACTGGCGTGAGACCATTTGCTGACTGAGTGTGTACAACAAATGCTTTACACTGTCCTCTGATACTGCCTTACTGCTCGACCAAGCTACCACTTTAGAGAGTAAGGTTATATCTAACTTTAGCCTCTGCCAAACCTCCGAGGACTGTGGACTCTGTACACACTGTACCTACTTGGGAACAGTATATACAGAGCCACTTTCTTACAACTCAGGTGGGGGAGGCGAGGTAAAGCAAAACTCTCAGTTCCCATCATCTTTCGGATGGGGGGACCCAGCCAACCAGAGTGAGGCATATGCCCCCCTCCCAATGGAGGGTGGCATAATAGGGGGTGTATCTACCCCAAGGAAGAGACCCATTGGTCCTGACCTTTACCTATCTGTAACATCCCTAAATCTAGTATTTAGGGGCAACCCAGAACCTTGCCTCCTCAGACAAGTACCGACTAAGAAGAAGAGAAGAAGAAGGACCGAAGAGCCATGCTGAAACTAAGAAGAGGAGAACGCCCACTGACTTGGCCCCAGCCCTATCGACCTGTCCTCACCTCGAACCTGCGTCATCGAAATCCTGGGGTGTCCTGCAGCCAGCAACCTCAAGAACCCCGAGGACCTGCCCTGCCTTCCACAAGAAAGAATGTCTCCCGTGAGCACCAGATTTGCTCATCAAAAGACTCTGGCTCCGGCCAAATCCGTGAGTCTGCACCACTTTGCACCCATCGCCTACGGCCCGAGTTCGAGTGGCCCAACAGCACGAGGAGGTCTCCCTGGCGATCCTGACCTGAGTTCTGGTGATCTCTGACCTGCCTCGAATCTCCAAGTGAAGCCTGCAGCATCTTTCTGAAGGATCCCCCCCCCGACCGCAACCAGAGCTGGTAAGAAAACCCGGTGCCTAATGACACCCCTGCACCCGACGCCCCATGGCCTTGGGTGGCCCAACCAACGGTGTCCCAGCATCCCCAGGCATTCCAACTTACCTCTCCAATGAGTGGTCACCTCCAGAAGATCTTCGTCCCCAAAGCTGCAGTCTTTGTTGCAGCCGGAGAATCCACATTGAAAACATTATGGCACGCAACGCTAAAACAGCACCCCCCACCCAGCCGCCCAGCGCAGCAGCAGGTGTACTTTGGGTGTTGTCTCGGATCCCCCTTGCTCTAAGCCTAACTCCAGGAGCTTTGCTCCCACAACCCTGTGGTCTGCTTGTCAGCAGCCACCAACCGGAATCCCCTATTCCCCGTTGGATAACATTGGGCCTCAGCACTCTGCACCCGGCCGCCCAAGTGCCGCTGAGGGTGCATCCTTGACCCTGGGGGAACCCTAGCTCCAACCCCAGAATACCAACTCCCACAAACTTGTACTTACCTCTGAACCGATAACTCAATTTCCTTTCATAGGATTGCATTGACTGCTTTTTCCTAAAAATTATTCTAAGTGTGGAGTGGGTTTTGTATGAAACATTGAAAAACTGCTTTACTTACCTTTTCTCTAGGAACTGTCCCACTGTGATATCTCGGTATATCACACATAGTAGAAAAAGTAATCCATAAAGTAATGTGTAAGATATTCAAAAGTAATCTAACAGTAATTTCCACTGCACTGAAAAGATTTACAAACCTGTAATAAAGTCATTTTCATTCAGCTTGCTTGTATTGTTCAACCTGCCTTGAGAAGGGCCATTTACACTTAACTGTACCAGGCTTGCCTGGATCTAGAAAATAAATATAACTAAATAATATTTTTATACAAATGAAATTGGTCTGAGTTCAGTCTTTGAGTGTGTGACATCGATTGCTGATTGAGTGGGTACAACAAATGCTTAATACTACCCTCTGATAAAGCCTTACTGCTCGCCCACACTACCACAAATGGAGAGTAAGGTGCTATCTACTTTTACCTCTGCCTACCTTTGGGGTTCCCCTGGACTCTGTGCACACTATACCTCATTTTGGTATAGTATGTACAAAGCCAGCTTCCTACGCTCCCTAACAAGCTTTATGGAGATTGCCTGAGGTGTTGAAGGTGAACTGTGAACAGGCTTTATGAGGTGTCATTTTGAATAGAAAGATGGATAGGTTTATTGTGGAAGGGCGTTATGATATGGCATGATTGGGTATGATAATGGCATATGTAGAGATGTTGAGTAATGCAGCATAATGAATCATGCTAATTTGGAGTGGCAGTTGTGACTATGGTAGTCTTGTGAGGGTAGGAACGTCAAAGGTTTATGCTGTGTGTGATATGTTGTAAGAAAAGCATGTGGTTGTCAGCTGGCGTCCAATGATGAGGTGGTTGGGGAGCAGTATGGTTTGATGGGGTAGCTATGCGTGGCGTGGTATGGTATGCTAAATTAAGAAGAATGATAGTGTGGTCTACTAAGTTATGGTCTAAATGAGGTAGACCATAGGTGAGTGTAGCGTACAGTGTACAACTGCGAAAATAGGAGAACTAAGAAGGGAGCAAAAGGCATAGGGTGTGATAGGGGAGTGTTGTCTGGAGCTGATCTCACTCTGCAAACTTGGGTGAGAAGAGAAAAGGCTCAATGGTGAAGATGCAGTCCTGAAACAAGGTGACATAGGACTGAACTCTGGATACCCAGTCTGCTCACCATATGAAAACTTGATTATAGACCATGTTAACCAGTCAAGGCATTCACCTTAATCCCGAAGGTCTAAGCGTGTTCACATGCTTTGAATCAATGCATGTGTTTCTCTGCTGACAGTTCATGAGCTCAATTCAGAACATGTTGCTAAAGTTCCGCAGAGAGACATCATAATAGTGAAATGTGGAGTTCTCCATTGAAGACAATGGTGCAGAAGTAAGATATAGCCTGCTGCCATTGAAAAGTCAATTCCCAAATCCACAATCTCTGATTCTCCCTCTCTCCTGCTTCTCATAAGGACATCTGAAGCTGTGTAGTGGAGCGAAGGAGAGAGAAGCTGTGCTATGATAATGGAAAAGAGTTCCCCGTCCTCTTCCCATGGCTCACAGTCACAAATCTGCAGTATGGAAAAGCCTCCCAAAGCTGTCTCTCTCTGCCATGCCAAATGTGACAAAGCCACTAAACAGAACTGAGGAATAGGGAGGGCCTTCACAAACACACCCTCACTTTAGATCACAGACCCTTTTATTCATTCATTTCAATAATGCATGCACCTGGCAAAAACTCAACAGCCGGAGCTCTGAAAGAAGAGGGATGAAAGATTTTAAGACCACCGGAGTTTTTATACCCCTAGTTTCTCGATGGAGGTTTCTTTTTGTCAATTAAGTAGATATTCAATTAGAACTCAAGTCTGCTGCAGTGGTGGGATACAATGACCCTTAAAACCCAGCTCCCATGTTATTGCCTATCATCTAGGCTTGACCTTTATCTAAGGTCAAACCAATAAGGTTGGCTTTAATGATTGGCACAATTTGTTGCACCAGTCTTTAAGATTAACTAAAGAACAATCTGAAGCACTAGTTTGCTTTCACCTTTGCTAGGTTTGAGAATCTGTTAAGTTCCAGTTAAATACACAGAGAACATAAAACATATATTAATGTTCAGCATAATGGTATCTGCATACAGGCATAGAAAAACATATTCCATCTAGAAATCAACATCATTTTTGTTACTTACTAAACTTACCAGAGGAAAGGCCGTCAGTTCTTCAGCACTCATGGTGCTTAGTTCACTTTTGGAAATCGGAAAATTTGGAGGCAAGAAATACCGTAAACAGTTTCTGAAATGGGAAACAAACAGAAAATACATATGAAGTAATGTGTCATCCTTTTTTGTCAGAAGTGTTTGTCAGGAAAGAACAAGCTACTTACCTTCAAAAACACCTTTTCTGGTAGAGCCTCTATCTAACCTCAGATTCTGTTACATCCTATACTTCTTAGTCCTGGCTGCTCAGCCTGCATGAGTGTGATGTCATGGAATGTTGGGTGTGTGTGCATGCTTTGAAGAAGTGGATCAGTTGGATTGAGTGTGGCTGAGTGCTGTTCCCGGTGGGGCACCCTGTACCATCTTATTTGAACAATAAATCTACTTAAATACATCTCTGGCTCCTGGTCTACCTATGACGACAGCACTTTCATCAGTTACAAAAATGGCGACGATTTTTAAAAGAACCATGCGTGAAGAATCAAGAAACAAGGAACTAAAAGAAGACGGCCAGTGTCTGAAAAGAAGTTTGAAAATTAAGCCTGCGCAACGCCTTGGATGCCCCACCGGTGTCTTTTCCAACAGACAGTCCTCAGAGGTATGTGTTTGGCGTTGGACATTATCTGGCTTGAGTGGTTTGAACCCTGCCTGGAATTGTAGTTTGAATACAAACTGAATGAAATGAGCGTTTTTGCTCTGGGATTTTGATTCAACTATCCTCATGTAGTGACAGTTGTCACAATGCCCGTACGACATATTGAAGACCAGAAGATATTTAAATGTGGGGTTTAAGCTGTATGTCAGTCTGAAGTCATCAGAAGATGTGAAAGGGAGGCATGAAATGAGTTGTGTCGTAAAATACAGCGAACCGGCAATGAGGGTTTTGAAGCAATGCAGGGATGATGGACCAATCAATTTGGCTGGGAGAGTACATCGTAAAAGCATTCTGAAATCAGGGGCCATGAGTCGGGTCCCATGAAGCGTTTGGCAAATTTCACGCTTACATTTAAGTCGACGTGAGATCAGAGTGCAAGTCTGTTGACAAGAGACAACGGAGAGAACTTGTGCTTTCGTAATTAAATCTGCGTGTTTAATTTACGTGATTTACATCATCTATAAAGATTGTAAGAAGGCATGTTATGGATCGTGTTGGATCATCAATCTGAACTATTTTACAAGTTCCAAGCTGCGTGTGGATTAGTAGTGACCAACGGAATGGGTGAGGCATTTGTTCTATTATCTTGCCAGTTTAACCGCCTTCGTCTTAAAAAAAAAAAACAAGAGTCTGTTGAGCATTATTAACCAGGCGTGTTGCAGTTAAGAAGGACAAATAGCGGCGCACTTGGCTGTGATGTTTCTACTGCGTGGGAGACACGTGTAGATTTGGGGAAATTAGTGCAAGCTATATGAAGGAGAACGTGGGATAGCAACTGCTAAACTGTTAAACGATACTATTTCCTTTTGAATCCGAGGGGATTCGGTGCACGCGCCACTCATCTTCATCTTACTCCTGTTTGCCTCCTGCATTATTGTCTCCTGATGACGTCTGCATCATTGAGCAGAGACAGAGAATGCACGTTTGTGCCGTGAGCCATCCGCCGCTGCGTTGGTAACGTGCCGCCATCTTGTGGAGGTCTGCAGTCATTGTTTTCCTTTATGCTCTACGTAAAATTTTTGCCAACCACGTTTTTTTTGTTGTTAAGGTTATTTGAGTTTTGAATGCTTTGTTGTGACAGTCCAATATCGTATGCTCTTCAACTTTTTACACGATTTGCCCACGATATTGCTGCATCTGATAAATAACTTCTAAGACTTGTTTTTGAGGGTTGTTTTTGTAGATGTTCAATTTCCACGTGATGAGTTTCTCATCGGAGCATGGCAGATGGTGTTCAATCCACACTTAAATTGATGACAACGGTGACTACTTTTGTGTTGTTTTAGTTTATTGTTTTTGGGTAAAATCTGCTAAACAAGCAAGAAGAAATTTACATATTTTACCTACACAGTTAATGCTTGTTGTACTGTGGTGATGTTATGCATGACCCTTCATCCTAAATTTAATGTGAATTTACTTATGTATTGTTTTAGCAACTAATGTTATTTACATGCTGTGATTTTCTATATGTGGTCTGGGGGTATGTACTGTGTTTTGTATAAGCATGTTTTGTGGGTCGTGTACCCCGTGTTGTATTTTTTTTTGTTTTTCCCTTGCACGTCAGGGTTGCGTTGGGAATGTCCCATAAACGTCATGGTTGTCTTGGGAAAATGTTTTGCCCCGCCCGTTAAGGGTGCGTTGGCAGTGTCCCTCGCACATCATGGTTGCGTTGGGAGCATCCTTCACACGTCATGGTTGTGTTAGGAATGTGTTTTGTCTCGCACGTCATGGTTGCGTTGGCAGTGTCCCTCGCATGTCATGGTTGCGTTGGGAGTTTCCTTCACACGTCATGGTTGTGTTAGGAATGTGTTTTGTCTCGCACGTCATGGTTGCGTTGGTGATGTCCCTCACACGTCAGGGTTGTGTTGGGAAGGTGTTTTGCTTTGCACGTCAGGGTTGCATTGGCAGAATACTCATTATTTAGTTTTGTAGTTGTCGAGTGCATATATTTTATCTTTTGTCTTGCCCGTGTTGCTAGTGCACTACTTTAAATTGTAATGTTTTGGCGTGCACTACATTTTTGTTCTCCCTCACACGTCATTAGTGTGCGTTATTACATCCATGCTGGAACATGTGCAATTTGTTTTTCTTTCATGTTCTTTGGCAGAGGGAGATAGGTGTGTTGTGATGTTTCTTTGAGTGTGCTGGGTGATTGTGGTGATCGCATTTTCCCTGTGGTGTTCGTCAGGGTGTACTGGGCAAGGTTGTGATTGCATTTTCCCTGGAAACTTTGCCATATGTCTAGATTGCACCCTGCCTGAAACATGTGCAATTTTTATTGTAACCTTACATGTTTCATTACCATTCTATACGAAGAACACTATTATTTATGCTATATGTTCTTATGTGAACTATAGAGAAATCATTATCGTTTATCATTTTTGATCTTGTCGATTTTAATATCCGAGAATGCTAATTGATTGATGTTGAGATCTAGGTATGCATTTACTTATCTACAGTGATTTTTGTGATCTAATTGATTTGATTTCCTAGTGACGAAATGTGATATTGTTCCTTCAATTTGCTTCTTGTTGTTTTAATTGTTTCTAAAGGAAGGAGATATGTTACATCCTATACTTCCTAGTCCTGGCTGCTCAGCCTGCATGAGTGTGATGTCATGGAATGTTGGGTGTGTGTGCATGCTTTGAAGAAGTGGATCAGTTGGATTGAGTGGGGCTGAGCAGCAGAATGCTGCTCCCGGTGGGGCACCCTGTACCATCTTATTTGAACAATAAATCTACTTAAATACATCTCTGGCTCCTGGTCTACCTATGACGACAGCACTTTCATCAGTTACAAAAGATTCCTACATTTGTAAATTCTCCCAGGCACCAGACTGGATCCTGAGAATTTTTATAGAAATTCCCTCACACGTTAATAGCTGGCATTGTGCAGCTGGGTCCCACTCAGATATGACCTTGGTACCACAATATCTACTCCACCTCCATGTGCTGACATCAATTTATTTCTAATCTCCGTCTGCACAGTGGGATGCAGAGCACATACAAATCAAAATATGCCATTGTGCAGATCACTAGATTGGGATTTTATGAATGGACTGTGTAGGAAGCTGGCTCTGTATATACCATATCAAAGTAAGGTATAGTGTGCACAGAGTTCAGCATATCCCCAAAGGTATAGCAGAGGCTAAAGAAGATAATACCCTACTCTCTTTTGTGGTAGTGTGGTTGATCAGTCAGGTTTATCAGAGAGTAGTGTTAAGCATTTGCTGCATACACTCAGGCAGGAAATGATGTCACTCACTCAAAGACTGAATCCAGACAAATTGTTTGTATAAAAAGTTTAGTTGTTTTATTTCTAGAACCAAGATTTACTTAGTAGCATGTAAGTTATACTTTTCATACAATGTTACTTTGCAAAATACAGCGAGCATTGGTTTTGTAGGAACAGTTAAATCACAGGGGACACTGTTCCGAGATCAGGGTGCAAAGTGTCACCCACTCATCCAAAGGAGAGATTAAGAGTAGAGTAGATAGTGAGAGGAAGAGGGAAAAGAGAGGCAGAGGTACATCCCCAGTATCAAGGATCCAATCCCAAAGGGGAGTGCCGAGTCTTGCCTCTTAGTAGCCCTTACACACCCCGAGGGATGTCATGCTTCATCATTGGGCCTTTGCTCCTCGTCGGGCCGGTGCTGCAATGCTCGATGGGCCCCCCAAAGGGTCACTTTCACAGAGATCTTTTAAGAGAACGGCCGTCAGGTGAGTGCGGGTGTGTGGGGTGGATCCAGTGGTGGAAGTGGTGAAGTGCATACAGTGAAAGATGCTCAAAGTTAAAACTGCCTGGGAGTATCCACAGGAAGAACTTTTAATCGCGTGGTACCCCTGGTAGACCAAAAAACCAGAGGGTAAGTGAGTTACTGTGAGGCTTAATGTGCCTGAGTAACTATTACAAGGTCGACATGTTCGACGCCTGGTTTGTCTAAGTGATCAGTGGCGTTTCTTCAGTTGAGATGATAGTGCACGTGAAAATGGGCTTCCGAAGTGGGGATGGTAACCCGCATAAGTGAGCGGTATCTTGGGGCTAACCACAGAAAATAGTTCCCTACTATGTGGTTAAAATCTCGACTGTAGATATGCCCAAAACAAAGAAGTACCTAAGGGGGATAACAAATAAAAGAGAGAGAAAAAATTCCTGTGTCAAGCGGGGGCTCCTTTCCATGGGGAGGTGGCTGATGACTGTTACAAGATACGACATAGTCATTATGAGTCTATATCATTATGTTTTACTGTATGTTGGTGCAATGTGTCTTTTCGGCGCTACTACGTATAGCGTGCTACGGGTCACCGATGATTGTTGATGTAGAACATCGTTGTATTGTCTGTTTGTATCAACACCTTCTGGCTGTACAGTTTTTTCTGGAAGGCTTTCAGGGCTAGGAATACGGTCTTCCACTCCAGGTAGTTGATGTGTCTGACCGCATCCGCTGGAGTCCACAGACCCCTCACTCTGAGCTTGTCCATATGTGCTCCCCATCCTTTCTGAGATGCGTCTGTGGTGATGGTCACCGTTGGATTTGGTGGTGTCAAGGGCTTCCCTATAGTTATGTTCTCCCTGTTCCACCATGCTATCTCTTCTTGCACCGCGTGCGTTACAACCACCAGATCCTCCCAACTTCCGCTTGCCTGTGACCATTGCTGTTGCAGCCATTCCTGCAAAGGCCTCATGTGTAGGCGTACATTGGGAACTAGGTGAATGCATGACGCCATCATCCCCATGATCTTGCTCGCTGTTCTCACTGTCAGAGCTTGCCCCTTCTGGTAGAGGCACGTCTCCTTCAGCAGGGTCAGTGTTCTCTTGTCGCTGGGCATCACTGTTCTCTGTAAGGTGTTGATCTTTTCCCCCAGGAAGATCTTCACCTGTTCTGGTTCCATGGAGGATTTCCCCCAGTGTATTGAGAATCCCAGCTTTGTTAGTGTGTTTGTGACCCGCTGTGCGTGTTCCTCGCACTTTTCGCGTGAACTTGCCTTTATTAGCCAGCCGTCGAGGTAAGGGTATACATGAATGCCTTCCCTCCGCAGGTACGCTGCCATTGCCGCCAGGCATTTTGTGAAAACCCTTGGTGCGGACTTTAGCCCGAATGCCAAGGTTGTGAATTGGTAGTGTTCCTTGCCAATGGCGAACCTTAACAGACCTTTGTGCTGCCTGTTCATTGGGATGTGCAGGTAGGCATCTTTGAGATCCACGGTGGACATGAAGTCTCCGTCTCTCATTTGCGGGAGTACCTCTTGTAGGGACGTCATTTTGAATTTTTGCGTCCTTACGTACTTGTTTAGGAACCGTAGATCCAGGATGGGCCTTAGTGTTCCGTCCACCTTTGGTACCAGGAAGTAGTTTGAGTACACTCCCTTGTTCCTTTCTTTGAAAGGTACTGGCTCTATGGCATTCTTTAGGAGTAGTTCTTGTGCTTCTTCTACGAGTTGCACTAGCTCCTGTCCTGAGTGCTCCCTCCTCTTTGCTTTTCTGTTTGATGGTTTCCTTTCCAACTCTATACAGTATCCGAACTGTATGATGTTCAGTATCCATTTGTCTGTTGTTATCTTTTTCCATTCTTGAAGGAAAATTCTCAGTCTGCCGCCTACTGGTGTTGCATGTTCGTTGGCGTTAGTCTGTGTAACCCTCTCGTCTTTGATCTTTTGTGCTCCACCCTTGGAGGGTTTTTGTGGGTAAGCACTCTTTCCCGTGTGAAGTCACTTTGAGGTGAGTTGGTCTCCCCCTCTGCGTCTCTGGCCTCGTCCGTTCCCCCTGCTCCGAAAGGACTGGCCCCGAGGCTGGTATTGCCAGTGTTGTTTCTGCTGGGCCTGCTGCCCGTGGTTGTCGCCCTGATGGGCCTGCTGGAATGTTTGGGGTGACGTTCCCGGCTGGTTTCCTCCTCTTCCGTAAGGTCTCCGTGTCGGGGTACCTCTTCTCATCCCTCTGAATTGCAGGGCCCCCATGGACCTTGCTGTTTCGTTCTCCTTTTTGATCTGGGTGAGTTTTTCATCCACCGGTTGTGAGAAAGTGCCATCTTTCTTGCATGGTATGCCCCCACTTTTTGCTAAATTGCTGACTGTACTTTGACTGAGTGTACCCTGGACTCCTGCCAATCAGGTGCCCAGGGCCTATGTTCCTTCCTTAAAACACACAAACTCCCAATTGGCAAACCCTGGCCACATGTCAGCCCCTGGTAAATGGTACCCTAGGTACCCAGGGCCTTGTGACCAGGGAAGGCCCCTAAGGGCTGCAGCACTCATTGTGCCACCCTTAGAGGCCCTGTACCCTTACACACACACACTGCCTTTGCAGGCTGAGTGTCTGGGTGCAGGACAAAATGAAGAGTCGACATGGCACCCATCTCTGTGTGCCATGCCCATCACCTACACTGCCAAGGCATATGTCAGTCACCCCTCTGGCTGGGTGTCTTATGCCCATGGTGTGGGCACAGGAGCAGGAGCCCTGTGCCCCTACAGTACCCAGGTCCATTTCCGGGCACTGTAAGTGCAGTGCTGCCATTTAAGAGTACATGGTGCTGGGAGCTCGTCAAACACGAGCTCCACAGCACCATAATGGCAACACTGAAGACTGGGAAGTTTGGTATCAAACTTCTCAGCACATTAAACCCACACTGATGCCAGTGTGGGATTTAATGTACCAAGCACCCCAGAGGGCATCTTAGAGGTGCCCCCTTACAACTAACCTACAATCCACGTCTGCTCTGAGGCTGCCCAGGCTGCCACACAGCAGACACGTTGCTGGACCCCTGGGTGGGAGAGCCCCTGCTCTCCCGGGCCTGCAACAATGCACATCCTGGGTGAGGTGATAAATCTCCTCCCCCAGGATGAGCAAAGGAAAGCTTCAAAGGCCTGCCGCCTCTAGGAGTTTCCCCAGGCCACTGCAACCCCCCACTCTGGCGGGAAGCTTGGCCGGAAACCCCATACAAGGACAGGGGATGTGCCAGCCTGCCCACCCCACCCCTCAGGTGGGGGAGGCGAGGTGAAGCACATCTCCGGGCTCTCGCCATCTTGAAGGTGGGAGGCCCTACCCTATCAGGATTAGGCTACTGCCCCCCTCCCACAGGAGAGAGGCAGGATAGGGGGTGTACCCACCCCAGGACAAGGACCCATTCGTCCCTGGCCTTCACCTACCTGTAACGCCCCTAAATCTAGTATTTAGGGGCACCCTGAACCTTCCTTCCCCAGATTCCAGATTCCGAAACTACAAGAAGAGCGAGAAGAAAAGAAGACCTGCCCTGCAGCTGCGAAGGAGAGGGAGACACCAACTGCTTTGGCCCCAGCCCTACCAGCCTGTCGACCTCGAACTTGCTCCTGCTCCAAACCCGGCATCTCTTGTGGCCAGCAACCTCAGAAACCCCGGAGGACCTGGCTACCTTTGAACTCTGATCCCCTGGGACTCCCATGAGTAGAGGCTCTACTCAGAACCTACCTTTTACCCCTGGCAGCAGCCCGGAACCGCGAACCCAGCCCACTCTGCACCCGCCAAGCCTGGCCGGTGCCAGAGTGAACTAAACCCACGAGGACGACCCCACGGCGACTGTGACCCCGAGTCCGGCACCCAAGGACCCCCCTCGACTATCCTGAAGAAGCCTGCAGCCTCAGAACAGAGTGCCACCCCAACCGCGATCAACTGAGGGTAAGATTTCCGACATCAAAAGGCACCCCTGCACCCGGCGCCCCACGGCCCTCTGTGCCCAATCCCGGGGTACGTACCTATCCTCCAACTACCCAACTTACCCCTCGAAGTGGTGGTGGCACCTGAAGAGTCCTCGCCCCCGAGCCTGCAGTCTTTTTCCAAACCGGAGATTTCCCATAGAAATCAACTGAGCGCACGACGGCTCAAAAGCACCCTGCACCCAGCCGCCCGAGTGGCCCCGGCAGTGAAAACTCTACTCCTTCCTACTTCCCCACTTGCCCTGAGTAAGTGACCAGGAGCCCAGCTCCCACAGCCACGTGGCTTGCCCGACAGCAGCCACCAACCCAGGCCCCCCTATCCCTCATAGGATAACATTGGGCCTAACTCTCTCTGCACCCGGCCGCCCTAGAGCCGCTGAGGGTGAAACAACTATACCTACCTGACCCTGGGAGACCCCGGAGTCTGTGCCCAGAACCTCAACATCGCCAGTCGAGTACTTACCCTTAAACCGCAAACTCTATTTTCCTCATAGGGTAACATTGGCTGGCTTTTTCCTGAAATTTCTTCTAAGTGTGGACTTTTCAAATCTTCAAATAATCACCAAAAATTAGCCGAGTGACAAAAACGAATTTACTCACCTGCTCTTAGGTGAGCTCCCAGTGCTGGATCTTGGTGCCCAGCACTAACTCTGAAAAGTACCCACAACTATTCTTACCTACTAATTTTTCTTCCATAGGAAATCATTGACTGCTTTTCTATGAAATTTCTTCTAAGTGTTGATTTCTGCAATTTCTAAATATTCGTTAAAAATCGTATAACATCTGAAAACGTAATTACTTACCTGTTTTGGATAAAGGTCCCAGTACTGAGTCTAGGCACCCAGTACTGGATTACAAAAGTAACGATAACCTACTGTACCTGTAACCTACATTTCCTTCCATAGGGAATCATTGATTGTTTGCTCTGAAATATTTTGTAAGTGCTAACTTTTAAAATAGCTAAATATTAGTTAAAAATCATTACAGTACCAAAGTCGACTTTCAACAGCTGATTCTGAGAACTGACCCAGGACTGGATCTAGGATCCAGGCCTGGAATTACAAAAGTAATCTATAAAGTAATCTGTTGCATATAATTTGAATTTATCATTGAGCTCAATGTATTGTGTTTAGAAATAGAGTTGCCTACTGCAACTACTTGTAACGGTTTACTAAAAAGTCTATTGCATATACAAAAGTATTTTTATGAAACATCTCCTATCGAGAAAGTATATTTTAATTCCAAGTGTTGGTTCTAAAATAAAACAAGCATATATTTTTTTATATACAAACCATTGGCCTAGAGTTCAGTTATTGAGTGTGTGGAACTATTTGTTGACTGAGTGTGTACAACAAATGCTTTACACTGTCCTCTGATACTGCCTTACTGCTCGACCAGGCTACCACTTTGGAGAGTAAGATTATATCTAACTTTAACCTCTGTTAAACCCTTGGGGTCTGTGGACTCTGTACACCCTGTACCTATTAAGGAACAGTATATACAGAGCCACTTTCTCACACCGGTGCCCCGAACAGCGTCTCGCCGATGAAAGGGGGGTTCAGGATGTTGTTCTGAACTTCTTGCTTGAAGCCTGAAATCCTGAGCCAGGCTTGCCTTCTTTCTGTTATTCCAATTGCCATCAGCCTGCTTGATGTTTCTGCTCCATCCAACGCTGTTTAAGGCAAGAGTTTGCTATATTCTTTTCTTCCTCCACTAGGTGCGCAGCTCTTTGTTGGTATTGCTCGGGGAGGTGCTTCATCAGTTCCCCCATTTCTTCCCAGTGTTGGTACTGGTGCCTGTTCAGTAGGGCATTGGAGTTCGCCATGCGCCAGTGCATTGCCGCGTTTCTCTCTATTTTTCTCCCCGTCAGGTCCATCCTCCTGCTTTCCTTGTCTGGAGGTGGTCCAGAGGTTGCTGGGACATTTGCCCTCTTCCTGGCAGTAGATGCAATGATTGAATCTGCTGTGACGGATCCTTTTATGTATGGAGGGTCCTGGGAGGAGTGTTTATATTTTTTCTCCGTCCTAGGTGTGATGGACCTGCATGTTGCTGGGTCCTTGAACGCCTCGTTCCCCTGGTTCATGACACTCTGGAGCATAGGGAGGAAATGGCTCCTAGTTTGGATAGGGAGCAGTGTCTCCAGTAAAAAGTCTGCTTTAGGCTTTTCTTCCTCCAGTTAGACACCAAAAGCTGCAGCCGCGCTTTTGACTACCATGTTGTAAGCCCCTATGTCATCTGGCAGCGAAGGCCTCGAAGGGTAAGGCTGCACAGGCTCTTCTGGATTTTCGACGTCAAGGTCCTGCCACTCCAGGTCATGCGTCGTCGACGGTGCCGAGCCGTAGTTCGATTGTTGTTCCTCATATTCTTCACCCTCATAGTAAAGGTCTTCTTCTTCCTCTCCGGGAGTCTTCGACAGTTCTTCTGCTTCACCCTCATAGTAAAGGTCTTCTACTTCCTCTCCAGGAGTCTTCGACAGTTCTTCTGCGTCGAACTCCTCCTGTTCCTCGACGATGATTGACGGTGGTTTCGTTGGGATAGGGAATTTTTTCATCTTCTCGTCAAACTCCTTTTTCCTTTGAAGGATGCTCTCCATCTCTGCTTCGAGCCTCCTCTTTTTCTTCTCCATTTCGGAGGCGTGTTTGACGTCGAGCGTAGGTCTTTTCGACGGAGCTTGTGTCGACGCGACTTTATCTTTCGAAGTCGAGCGCCCACTTTCTTGGCCTTGCTTCGACGACCTTTGCCTTTCGGCGGTCTTCGGCACCTGGGAGTCCTTCTCGAAGGATCCGCCGGTCCTTTCGTCCTTGGATCCACTCGCGGTCGTCGAAATTTTCGTCGCCGGTGTTCCTTTCGAGGACTGACTCCGTTTTTCGAGAGTCTGACTCTGTTTTTGGGGCGCTGTCGAGGGTTTAGTGCTCGACGACTCTCCTACCTTGTCAGACGTTTTCTTATCGGTCTCTGCGACTGTGAAGTCATCAGGTCCTTCGGCGACGTTGTCTTCGTCGTCGGTGGAGAGGCCCAGTTCGTACAGTGTTGGGGCCTTCCCCTTGCCCTCCATGCTGTAGTTGGCTCTCCTCTGTCTCTCTCTCTCACCCGGAGCGTCTTCGGTGTGAAGGCCGAACAGGCGTTGCAGTCCTTGCTCTCGTGGTCAACTGGCAGGCAAAGGTTGCAGACCGAATGTTGGTCCTTCTGCGCGTATTTGTGGTGGCAGTTACGGCAGAATTTAAAAGGGGCTTTGTCCATTCCTGCGCTCAGTGTCCCTGAGTGCGCATTCTCCGTTGGACGTCGAAGATCTCGAGGTTCTCCTCCTTCTTCGTCGTCCCGGCTTGTTGCTCTTCCTTTCTGTAGTCTTCCTCAACTTCTTCTTCGATGAAACTCAT
The DNA here is from genome assembly GCF_964204655.1 of Triturus cristatus. NCBI lineage: Eukaryota > Metazoa > Chordata > Amphibia > Caudata > Salamandridae > Triturus > Triturus cristatus. Next base: position 269,414,713 of record NC_140594.1, read on the forward strand.
GCTTTTTCTTCTTTCTTCGCCAAAAAACTCTGGAGCTTCACGGTGACGATCCAGACCCAACGGCGGAAAAAAGAATCTGAAGATGGCGCCCCGAGGTGGGACTTCCGCAGGAAGCAGGTCGACGTCACGAGAGGTGCACCAAATGGTGGGACGTCGACGCCCACCTGGGCTACAATAAATAAATAAATAAATGACAAAAGAAAGACAACGAATCCGGACCCAACCACCAGACCGCGGAATAATGCACAGCATTGTGAATCCAGAAAGATTCACACTGCAAAACTGTATTTACACAGTGCTTAGTACCCCTGAGGAGGAGTTTAGGGACAGTTATGCAAAACAATGCATTACTTATGGTCTGATATTACTCAAATCTACAGTTTGGAAGCACCAGTTTATCAGAAAACTATTTGCACAGTTTGTAGCAGTCTCGCTCATAATATGTGTAATGCATGTATGAAATAATGACTTACACATTCACAGTGCTTTCTGTCACAAACTATGACCTCATTGCACTAAAAATCCACTATTCTCCACTGCACCAACCAAATTTAATTCTGTGGCTCTCAGGGTACACACAGCCCTCTGCAGTGCATTAAATAAGAGGTTTCATAATGTACTATATAGTGCATTTCCCACTGAGTAACAACTTTTTAAATGTATTTTTTATTTAAGCTACTCATTATTTTATATGTAGATACCCGATGGCGAAAGATCTAAAAAACAAACAAAATGGGGGGGCGTGGCTTGGCGCCGACCGTAATGGCCGCCTGACTACGGAGCTCCGCCGGAGCTAGGGCTCAAAAACCCGTGAAATCCGACTAAAATCCGGCCATTCGGATGCTGAACAAAGGAATCGCCGTCGGAAAGCACCAGGACACCTGGGAGCCCTCGGAACCGTGGTTGGCTCCACTGTGGCAGCTTGTGGGAGCTGGTGGAGTTCGGGGCCGGCGGCGCCTGGAACTGAGCGCGGCTCGACCACGGCCGCGTGAGCGCGAAGACCGCGCATTGCCCAGCTCGCAGCTACTGCCGATTGGGGAGAGGAGCACTGGGATCCATACGCGCTTCTGAGAGCTCTGCCATACACAGCGACGAGGGAAAAACTCGCGCTGGTGTCGGACAGGGCGTACATGCTGCTCTGGGCACCGGGAGGTGCGAGAGACCCTGGCGAGGCCTGGAGGTGGAGCGGGCCGCGAAGTTGAGCTGCCTGGGCGTTGCGGTTGGGTCGGGGGTGCCCACGGAACCCCCCGCAGCGCAGTGAAGGCGGCAGCGGACTAATAAGGCGCCATAGGTGAGGACCTGCGGCCATCGAAGGTTCCGCGGAACGAGGAGAACCCGCGCAGCGGTTGCCGGGGAGCTTCAGTGGCGGCCGCGGATCTGCACGACGGGCGTTTGCGGCTTCAATAACCCAGCGGTAGCAGAGATTCAGTAGGGAAGGGGATTCGCGTTCCCCCCCTGTCCATCTAAATCCGTGCCTGGGAAGCACACGAGGAGCGGCTGGAGGGCTCTGGTGTGACCCGGGCCACGAAGACGCAGGACGACACTCCACCGGTCGGGGGGAGTTGTGCCCCGGGTGCGATCATGCTCGCTGTGCCTGGGAGAAGAGGCCCAGAGGACTCCCCTGCCACGTCTCCAGCGGAGCAGGTTAGCAGCACGTGCAGCGGTGGGGAGCACGGTGCGAAGGCGTAGGAGTCCCCGGGAGCCATCCAGTGCACCTTTGGATCTTCGGCGTGACGGTGAGCAGTGGACACTGAGGCCCCCCCCCCCCCCCTGACCGCTACAGAAATTAGGTGGCAGGACTGAGTGAGACCATGTGGCATGAAAATACGCCTGGAGCCCCTCTGGAGCAACTACGGTGTGTAGGGGAGAGGCAAGGGGACCGCGTAGCCAGAGCTGGCGGCAGGGACGGCCAGGACGGAGTTGTGACCCTAACACCTGCACCGCTCCTGGTTGAGTGGGGCCGGGGCACGATATAGAGATCGGCCGACGGTGAGGCCGCCCCCCGAAGGGGCATACGAGTGGAACCTGTGCGGCCGGGACACCGAGGGCGGCCGGCTAGCGGCCGTCACACAGTCATGAGGCCTAAACACGGAGCCACCGTCCAGTCCAACAAGCTAGACAAATACGCGGTTCCCAAGTCGTCCCAACCTCTTGAGGAGGGGGGACAGGAACGGACAGGGGGAGACGGAGCCGTCGCTGCAGTCCATCATGCCAGCCATCACGGGACTGGGTACCACCCTCGAAACCAAAATGGACAAGATGTCGATAGAAATCTTATGAGGGCTGACATGCAGAAAACAACAGCACGGGTCAAAGAAACGGAATCCAACGTCACAGACCTCCAGACGACTACTAAACGACTGGAGGAGTGAATAAATGTTTTGACTCATCAACACCGCCAAATGGCGGCGAAGCTCGAGGACCAAGAAGGGAGGGCCCGACGCAGTAACATTAGAGTGGTGGGGGGCCTGGAGGGACCGAGTGTGGACCTCTTCCTGGAGGACCTCATAATAAATCACCTCAAGCCTAAAAAACTCTCCTCGCTCTTCACGGTGGAACGGGCGCACAGGGCACTGCTCCCGAAACCAGGGGCGGCACCTAGAACGATCATAGCCAAAATCCTGAACTACAGGGACCGGGACGCCATCCTACAGGCCGCGAGGACTAAGGGAGATGTGCAATACGAAAATGCAACTATCCGATTTTTTCCGGACTTCACTCTTAAGGTCCAACAAGAGCGGCGGTCCTTCGAAGGGGTGAAAGCCGCCTTGCGGCAACGCGGGATCAGGTACATGATGTTCTTCCCAGCGAAGCTCAAGATTCTTGTAGACGATGCCTCGTTCTTCTTCACCAGCCCTCAGGAGGTGCAGGATTGGCTGGATGGGCCGGTCAACCGCAGGAAGCGCCCCACGCATCCCGCGAGAACGACGGAACCCGCAACCCGAATGGACTTACCCGGGGGAGACGGAGCGGCCCGTGAATCACGCACTGATCGCGATTGGCGATCGCGGTCTACTAGCCCGGTCCGGGCACCATCAACCCAAAACTCAGGACTATAGTGCTGCTGCTCCCCACTCTGGAGAGGACTTCAAAACCGTAACGTACAATGGGGGGGGGGGGGGGGGCCCATGCCCCAACTAGTCAACCGGGGGTGGGAAGGGAAGTTCGGACACCCACAACACACCCTATGCTTGTTTTTAAATCACTGGGAGCTCCGGGTGCAGGGCGCGAGCCAGCGACAAATAGCACGGAAGGGGCTGTCCAGCTTATTGGGGCGCCGGGCACTATAAGGGTCCATGACAGTATCTCTTGATCCCGTATATGGCAACTATTCAGTTCAACACAGGGGAGGGGCCCATGCGGCTGGAGTCGGCTACTGATCACTTCCCCAAGGCACAGTTGTTAAATTTAGGGGCGATAGGCACTCTGCTGGTTGGGAGTGTGGGTAGTTTGGAACCTAAAAGGCAGGGTAGCAGGGAGGGGGGCGGGAACACAGAAGTTTGTATGTGTGGGGTTTTTGTTTCTTGGATTGTTGTTGATGTTGGGGGTGGTGGGTACTGGGGGTTCTTATTGCATCAGTCACACGTTCTGGCTACATTCCTCGTGAATGGCCCACTACTATCTGTTTCCAAACTCAATATGCATTGGGATAAAAGTCTTAAAATACTAAGCTGGAATGTCAACGGGTTGGGAGATAAAATAAAAAAGTATTGTGCTGCAATATCTCAAACGCCACTCCCCTGACGTCGCATCGCTGCAAGAAACGCACTTAATGGGGAACACATGTAGAGCACTCAACCGATGGGGCTATAACATGGTAACGCATGCGGGGTTCACGACAGGGTCCAGAGGGGCGGGGATCCTGGTGCGCCGCACTTTCCCCTTTGCGGTTCAGCGCACATGGACAGATCCATTGGGGCGCTTTGCCGCGGTCGCGGGACAATGGGAGGGCCGAACACTCATTCTGGTGGTAGCGTACATTCCGCCCGGGTTGCAAGCGCAATCCTTTCAGGACCTTGGCGCCTTTTTGTTAAGCCTGCCTACAGGACCCCTCGTGATTGGAGGTGACTTTAACTCCGTAGTATCGGGGGAATGGGACAGGCACCCTCCACGGGATATAGGCCGGGGCAGCAGTGGCTCCCACAATTTCTTGACGCTTTTGGCCTAGTCGACCTTTGGCGGAAACACCATCCCACTGGTAGAGGATATACATTCCTGTCGGGGGCCCACGGTACGCTGTCTAGGCTCGATTACATTCTCTCCCCGGTACAGACAGACATGAACACGACGGAAATTCGTCACCTACCTAGAGGTATCTCAGACCACTGGCCCCTATGGGTTCATCTAACGATAAGGGACAGGACGGTCGGTGGCTTGACGCCAATAAATCCCTGGCACCTTAAGAACCCAGAGACTAGAGCCATACTGGTGAAAGTAATCGATCAATACTTTGTCGACAACGAGGGCACAGTGGACTCACCATCCACATTGTGGGAGGCATTCAAAACGGTACTCAGAGGACAGGCTATCTCAGCCGCAGCAGGTAGACGTAGGGAAAAGGAAAAACAGTTGACAGATATTGAGCACGAGAGCACGCGACTAGAGGAGAAAATTGGGCACAGCCCGGATGACAATATCTCCCATCAATTGCAACTCAGAGCTGCAGAATATAAGGCCATTGCCACAGATGCTGCGAAAACCCTTGCACGGGACAGAGATGGGCGTATCTACGACTAAGGTGACAAGGCGGGCAAACTTATAGCGTGGCTGGACAAGAAAGAAAGGGAGCAAAGAGTGGTACCGGAAATCAGGAGTACAGCGGGTATACTCCTCACAGAGCCAAATGACATAGTGCGGGAATTCGCATCACACTTTGAGAGGGTATATCAGAGTCAGTCTGATCTCACAGAGAACGACTCGACCGAATTCTTGGCGGACATTGGGCTCCCCACCCTTACGGACCTGGAACACAATCAGATGGAGGAAGATCTCACGTCAGAGGAACTGACCAAAGCAATAGGGGATCTCAGGGTGGGTAAGGCGAATTCCTACAAGTACTCTGGGAGTGCCCACTGGTTCAAGTCTATTGGCGAAATATCCTGAAAATCATGAGTACGGTGTGGGGAGTGCCTTTGCTGCCGGAGGCCAAGAGATGCATTCTGAACATCTGGGAACCCACAGACTTAAATGTGACAGGGAGGCTATGGGTCACACTTGGGCAGATGGTTGCCAAGCGCAACATAGCACAGCTCTGGGGGGCGGCTGCCTCGCCTACGCTAAAGAAATGGAAGGAAGATATGGACTGGTGTATGATTCGTGAGAAAACTGTATATGTTGCACGGGGATGTCCCAAAAAATGGTTGGCTATTTGGTCTAAATGGAACGTGTACCGGGGGGGGATTGTGTGAGCCGCCGCTTGTCTCTGCCCCAGAAGACCACTGTGCGATCTGAAATCACAATGCATGTATTATTACTTTACCCGCCAAGATTAGCAATATGTACGGATACGTGTTAAACTGGATGCTACTGGAATATGTGTAATGCACAAATGTATACTATGCCCACAGTCTCTTCAAGTTCAATAAACAGAGTTAATAAATAAAAAAAATTAAAATGTTTGGGGCTGTTTAAGAGAGGCTTGCGCCGCCAGAGCAGCACATTTTTTGAAGCTTTAGTGGCACAAGAATCTCATATATATGAGGCGAGGCAAAGTCACCCTGCGTCGATTTGCATGGCCTCATAAATATGGAGTAATACAAAACAGCGCAAATCGCTGCATTGCCTTACTCTATGTCAAGTTGGCGTTCCATAGGCATTGTGGTGGGTGTTCCCACGCTACATCCACGGATTTTGACGCTGCCCCAGTTTTGAAAACCATGTAAACCTGGCAGCGCCAAAACCTTATGCCTCCCCACAGCAGGCGTAACAAGAAGGAATGTTTTAATGTCTCCTTGTTTTTTCCTCTTTCCATGTGCGCTGTATCCTGCAGCACATATAGAAAGAGGAAACCCCCTCTAAGGATCGTTTTTGTGCAGGAAGGTGCCCCTTCCTGCACAAAAACAATCCTACCTAGGTTGGCACTAGGCAGCAATTTGTGCACCAACGAAGAGGGAAAGGACAGGAATGCACCATATTTGATAAATAAGGTGCATTCCTGCCCTTTCAGATTGGCGTAGGGCAGCGCAGCAAGAAGACTTGCGGCGCTGCCCTATGAGAATGCCTCATAAATGAGGCGCGTTGTTTTTAGCCACACCTTTGACCACGCTCACTGAACTTTGGTTTGCTAAAGATTGTTTAATTTACTTCCCTGTTGTAAAAATGATTTGCTGTGGGAATTTGGAGCATTTATGGTTGTCAATAGTGGCAACGGCAGCCGGCTCAGGTAAGCGCAGTAGGGTGGGCGGGGAAGTCAACAGAATATGTATAATTAAATGAATAAATAATACAGATTCCGTCGTCTGCTCCCGCCCCCACCTCACTGCGCTTACCTGAGCCGGCCGCCGCTGGATAGTTGGCAATGATGAGAAGGACCAAGTTCTAGAAATTTTTGTCAGGAGGGGGTCCTTGCGCCTAAAAGGTTTTAACAGGGGGGGTCTCGGCATCAAAAAGTTTGAAGACCTCGGACCTTGACTATCCCACATTGGTTTATGTTTTACATTAGAAACCGGCCCAGGGATGTAAAGAAAACTTGACTGAGATGGTGCCAAGCCTGTTTTAGATTGAAATATGGTCTAAACTACATGCCTCTTTGATACATTTGAACATAAGTGACATTAACAGTAGAGGAAACTATAAGCGCATGCATTCCTTGGTTTGCAAAGGATAAACTTAACATCGTCAGACGCTACCAATATTTTCCTGCACTCGATGTAATTGAAGAAAACAGGAAAAACGGTATTAGAAGAACTGCAGATGTTGTACTGGTATACCAAAGCTCTCTGAGCCACCAAGGTCTACAGTACATGAGTATCTGACAATTATCCTGGCCCAGAGTTTACCTGCTCATGGTAGATAACAAAAACACCTCTCCACTGAGTCAGATATGTAACTGTGACCTTATATCGAATGAGAAAGCAATACATTTCTCCTTTTATTGTAATCGCTATTCTGGGTTGCCGAGTATTCAGAAAACCACTGCTGAGAATGTTTGCAGTTTGATAATGTGAATCAGCCTTCCTAAGGCTATTAACATTACAGGACACTAGCAACATAAGCAGGTACCCACTATTGTTTAAAAAACCTACATGCTAGAAACAGGCACCAATGGAATAATGGCTTTATAATGGCAAGATGAGGTATTTCTGATGTCTGCCTAACGAATAAGTTACTTACCTTCGGTAACGATATATCTGTAGGAAACATTAGTTAGTTATAGATTCCTTACCTTAGAATTACCCCCAGGCGTCAGACTGGATCCGGAAAGTTTTTTCGCCAGCAGTACCTCTGCGCGTCGGAAGGTGGCATCGGTCGGCTCCGCATCCGTCGTTGGCGTCGTGGTTGCCGGGATGACGTAGCGGCAGCTACTTAAGACGACGCCCTCGCGCGCTGACGTCAGTTCTGTACACAACTTTCCGCGCCAGAAACGCAGAGCCATGCAAGACACTGACCTCTGGTGCACAAGACTAGGGCCCTGAAAGGATATCCTTAACCCTAGAAATCAGTTTACAGAACGGGGGAGGATAGGTGGGGCAGTAAGGAATCTATAACTAACTAATGTTTCTTACAGATATATCATTACTGAAGGTAAATAATTTGTTCATCTGAAAGAAACAAGTTAGTTACCTTAGAAAAGATACCCCAGCAATACCAACCCCGGTGGTGGGTCTGCGAACCAAGATCACACCAGAAAGTCCTGAAGAACAGAACAGCCAAAGAAGCCGTCTCTCCGGACTTGGCTGTCCAGACAGTAGTGTTTCGTAAACGTGTGCGGAGATGCCCACATAGCTGCCTGACAGATGTCATGTAGAGGAACTCCTCGTCCTAAGGCAGTAGTGGCTGCCGTCGCCCTGGTGGAATGAGCACACAGCCCCACAGGAGGCTCCTTCTTAGCCAGAGAATAGCATGTTTTAATACACAAAACGACCCATCGAGAAATGGTTCACTTGTGAACAGCCCGACCTTTCTTGGCGCCCATGTAGCCAACAAAGAGTTGGTCATCCCCCTGAAACTGTTTTGTGCGATCCAGTTAGAACGAAAGCGCACGTTTTGGGTCCAGACGGTGGAGCCTCTCTTCCTCTTTCGAAGGATGCGGAAAGAAGGTGGGCAAAGTGATGGTCTGCCCGATGTGAAAGGCAGTGACAACCTTAGGAAGGAATGATGGACGAGTCCTGAGAACTACCTTGTCCGGATGGACAGACAGGAAAGGAGGCTTGGAGGAAAGAGCCTGGAGCTCCTCACTCTTCTGGCAGATGTGATGGCTACCAGGAAAGCAGTTTTAAGCGTCAGAAGCCTCAAAGGACAGTTGTGAAGCGGCTCAAAGGGAGCACACATTAAATAGGTTAAGACTAGATTCAAGTCCCACTGAGGCATAATGAAGGGAATAGGAGAAAAGAGATAAGTTAAGCCTTTCAAGAAATGATTAACAACTGGGGACTTGAAAAGAGAAGGCTGATATGGAAGCTGAAGGAAGGCAGAGATGGCAGAAAGATAGCCCTTGATAGTGCCCAGAGCAGAGCCCTGCTGGGCCAAAGAAAGAAGAAACAAGAGAACCTCAGAAAGAGGGGCAGAAAGGGGATGCACAGCCTTTGCTGTACACAATGTCAAAAACTTGTTCCACCGGCAGGCGTATACCGTCTTAGTAGAGAGACACCTAACTGCCAAGATTACATCGCAAACTTTGGCAGGCAGGTCAAAAGACGTCAGCTGACGCCGCTCAATCTCCATGCAAGGAGGTGGAGGCTGGACAGGTTTGGGTGGAGGACCGTCCCATGTTGCTGCGACAGAAGATCCTCCCGAAGAGGCAGACGGATCGGAGGATCGATGGCCATGTCGAGCAGCTCAGGATAACAGACTCCTTATGCCCAATCCAGAGCCACAAGGATGACTTGGGCCCGGTTGCGCCTAATCTTCTTCAGCACTCTGCGCAGAAGTGGTATAGGCGGAAAGGCGTACAACAGACCACAACTCCACTCGCGACGAAAAGCGTTGCCTAGCGAGTGCCGCCTTTGAAATTCCAATGCGCAGAATTGCTGACATTGTGCGTTCTCCTCGGTGGCGAATTAATCTAACCAAGGCTTTCCCCACTGTCGAAAGAGACTTTGCACCACCTCCGAGTGAAGACGCTATTCGTGATCCAACATGCACCTGCGGCTGAGTTTGTCTGCCCTGGTGTTCAGAGAACCTGCCAGTTGTTGAGCCACCAGGGATATGCCCTGATGTTCCAGCCATGTCCAGAGGCCTCCTGACATAGGGTCCACGACCCCACCCTGCCCAGTTTGTTCCAGTAACACATGGCGGTGGTGTTGTCCGTGAACTCCTGCACTACTCCTCCCCGGACAAGGGTAAGGAATGCTTTAAGTGCAAGACAAATCGCCCAAAGTTCCAAAAGGTTGATGTGAAGCCCGGACTCTGCTGACCAGAGGCCTCTAATCTCCACCTCCCCCATGTGGCCATCCCATCCCAGAAGGGATGCGTCCGTCAACACTGTGTGCTCCGGTTGGGGAAGGGAGAGGGATCTGCTGTTGAGCCAATCCTGGTTCGTGAGCCACCACTGCAACTGTCGAGCAGTGTCCTCTGAGATTTGGACGCAATCAGACAGATTTCCCTGATGCTGCGCCCACTGGAACTTCAGGTCCCACTGCAGAGCCTGCATATGCCACTTGGCATGATCGACCAGCAGGATGCAGGAGGCCATGAGGCCCAGTGAGAATAACAACCACCACCTACTTCTGGGGCAAGAACGCTCTTAATGGCTCTCTTGGCCAAGAGACCCAAAACTTCCTGTTGGAGAAGTGCCAGGTGATCCTGCGACATGCGGTGGTATTGAGGTGGCACGGCTGGAGGGGTAGCCTCTGCGGACTATTTGCAAAACCCACCTGTCCGACGTGATGGTGCACCAGTGGGGGAGGTGATGGCGAATCCTGCCTCCCACTGGAGTTTGATGGGCCTGAAAGGTCCGACTAGGAGGGTTTGGAGGCTGCTGCAGAGGGAGGGTTGGTGGATTGGCCTGCCCAATGGCCCCCTGAACCACGACGGTGGTTCCCACGTCCCTAGCCGCGCGAAGGTTGGGAAACTTGCTGCGGCCTGTGGCTCTGGGCAGGACTAAGTGGTGCACCCCTTCCGTAGCCACGAAACAGGCGAAAAGCAGACTGCGCTGAGCGGCTGGAGAGGCCCAAGGACTTGGCCGTAGCTCATGAGTCCTTGAAACGCTCTAAAGCGTTGTCCGCTTTGTCGCCAAAAAGGCGACGGCCATCGAAGGCCATGTCCATGAGGGTGTTCTGGACATCCCCTGAAAGGCCAGTCGTTCTCATCCAGATGTAGCAACGAAGGGCTACAGACATGGAAATTGTCCTGCCTAGAGAGTCGGCGGTATCCAGCCCACAACGGATGGTAAACTTCACCGCATCTCTCCCGGCGGCGAAGGTCTGGGAGAGCACGGTCTGGGCCTCCTCCGGACACTAAGGCAGCACCTGTGCAACCGTATCCCACACAGGGTGGGAATAACGGCCCAATAGACATCCGGTGTTTACCGACTGCAATCTCCTTCCCAAGATGACCCAGTTTCTTGGATTCCCTTTCTGGTGGAGCGGTAGGGAATGCGCTCTTGGAAGTGGAGGCTTGGACCTCCAAGCTCTCCGGTGTGTGGTGTTGGGAGAGGAAAGTGGGGTTGCCCGGAGCCGGGCGGTGGCGTCAGGCAATCATCCTGTCCACGGGAGCCCCCGTGTTGGGCCTGGACCATGTGCCCAAAAAGACGTCGGTAAGGGCCTCATTAAAACGCAGAAGAGGCTCCGAAGAGCTCGCAGCCAGCTGAAGCACCTCTGTCAGGAGCTAAGTCCTGACCGCCACCGTCGGAAGATCGAGGTAGAGAGCCTCGGCTGCCCTACGCAACACCACTGCGTATGACGCTCCCTCCTCCGTAGCCACGGTAGGAGGAGACAACATGCCACGGTCAGGGGAGGTGTAAGGACCACTGGCATCCCCCAGTTCCTCTCTCCAGTCCTGTTCAGATGATAGCTGATCAGTTAAAGGGTCACTTGACCCCTCCCAGTCCTCCTCCTCATTCTCAGGTTGCCAATCTGGCTGAAAAGGGACCCCAGGAGTGAACATGGGGACAAAAACCCCTCTCGGCGCCGGGTGGCCCAGGTCCACATCAGGATGGAGGCCGGGTTCGACGCCGGCCGGGGACGCGAACAGCATCGGTTGCAGCTGCAGTGCCGGAGGAAGCGGCGCCGGTGGAGGTGTGATGATGTGAACTGGCGCTGTTCCGGATCCAGGCCTGGATCCACAGGGGCCTTGCGGCGTCGGTGCCGACGGCGGAGAAGGCCTAGCCCCCACCCAACCGAGTCCGCGGGGCCCAAAGGCATGCTGGCCGGTTCGGGCTGCCAAAAGATGGCGTGTATTGCCTCGTAAAATTTACGAAGCTGGGCAGGAGTTGCTCCGGGTCCCGGGAAGGGAGGGAGGGAAGCCTGGTGTCGACTCTTCGGGCTTCACGCGTGGAGTCACAGTAGGTGCCCCGCTCGCATCCCTCTTCGCGTCAACCGACCGACGGGGAGAAGTCGAAGAGCGACTATGCTTCATCGACTTTTTGTGCTTCGACTTACCCGACCCAGAGTGCGAAGACTTCGGTGACTTGGATGAGTGGTGATGGCTCCGCGACCGGTCCCTCGACCTCCCTTGCAACTGGGACCTCGAAGGGCGCGGAGCAGACTGCTGGTGCTCAAGCAGCTTTCGGGACCGCTTCCGCAAAGCCTTCAGAGCCATGGAACAACAGTCGGAGCACGACTTGGGGTCGTGGTCGTGCTCCAAGCAAAAGAGGCACACGCGGTATGGATCCATAACCGACATCAGTCAGGTACAGGAACCGCATGCCTTGAATCCGGGCATCCCTCATGCACCAAGAGTCAGACTCAAAAATGTCGTTGACAAGTCGCTCAAAAAGTTCAGTCAAAAAATGACTTGAGGTACCGCTCTCTCCGGATCTGAGCTGGCTGGCGTGGAAAAAGAAAGCACTGACGTCAGCGCACGAGGGTGGCGTTTAAGTAGCTACCGTGATGTCATCCCGGCAACCACGATGCCAACGACTGACGCGGAGCCGACCGACGCCACCTTCCAACGAGCAAAGGTACTGCTGAAGAAAAAACTTTCTGGATCCAGTCTGATGCCTGGGGGTAATTCTAAGGTAAGGAATCTATAACTAACGTGTTTCTTTCAGATACGGCTGAATAGATTGCAGACATGAATATTCTTCAAGCTATATTCCGTAAAAATGCATTTCAGCTACTGTATTCATACTGTTAATGGATGTTCATTGTATTTCCTTACTATATATGTATTGAGAGTTGATGGCTATTTTTTTATCGTGTCATAAAATATTGATGACTAGTATAATCCGACTGGAAAAATGAAGAACATGGGAATACACTATATGTAGGAGTAGAAATTTAATAAAAACGGAAGGTGACCAGACAGAGGGAAATAGCAAGAAGATAACATTGCTTGGGAAATATAGAGAAGTGAGAACAAATGACAGCGAATACGTTTAGGGCAAATAGAATGGAGCAAGAGGTGTGAGAAATTGATAGGGACATGAGCAGAATATTGAAACTGTTAAAGAACAAAAATAATGAGGCTAGAAGAATTGATTGTCAAATTGAAACGTTTGAAGCAGAAAATTAGAGAGTTAAAATAGGAAAGAGTGATGGTAGAATGCAATTAGAAAACTACACAGAGAAATAGTTGTGGATAGGAAATTGAGATTGATTCCACCACATAGCTCATGTTTGCTATGCTTTCACTGCTGGCCCACAAATCGTGCAGCTCCTGGTTTTTTTTCGCTGCTGGAGACACTTTATGTATTTCTTTGCAGCTTTGGCGCCAAAATGTCTGAAAGTGACAATTTCATGCTCTCTAAATAAATTCAATTGCACAATGGTATTAAGAACTAAGGACAGAACAAGAGTTAAGAAACCAAAGCATCTAATCACAATAATATCAGAACTTGAGCCTAGAGATCGGATCAGAATCAGATGATTTCAGTTATTTTTTAAGGAAAGGGAGTGAATGCTCGCAACACACAATAGACTGAGAAACAAATATATTCACAAAGGAAAAAGAGAACAAAGGTCCCTGGGCTTCGTCCAAGTACAGGCAGAGGCATGATTAAAAGATTATACAGGACAGAGTAAGAGTGGCTTGGAAAAAAGATCAACAACAGGAGATAGTACAGAGGATTAAGCTTTGTTCTATAATAAACAACAGAGAGAATAACCCGCTCACCGGAGAGTTTGTACAAGCAGATCCATTGGTGCATGTGTGGCGCTGGACTCTGTTGTGTCGGGTTCTATTGGAATGGTCTCTGAGGTCTCTGAAGTAGAAGGCTCTGCTGGACACACCACATTTTTCGACTTTGCTCTTGTTGGGGACAGTTGTTCTGGAGATGCCGGCCTCATCACTCTGACGTCATCACTACACTTTTCGACCCTAAAAAGTCAAATGATATTTGCTGAGTCAAACACTTTGTTATGTGATTTTATCAACAGATAGTTCAAAATTGCTCACCATAGTGCTTCAGTATATACACAAGGTCATGAAGGAGACTAGTGTTCATGCTTGACCACACCCAAGCTCTGCCTTGTTATACAAACGTTAGCTCCCTATATCCCATTAATTTTTCCTCTGTGCAAATCTAAGAATACTAAGAATAAAGGATCTAAAACAGTTCTTGTATTCTTTATCTATCATTTGTTTAATTATTGGTTTAGTTGAAGATCTGAAATTATTTTCAGAGTGATCATGATAATTGGTGTAAAGGTTCTCTGACAAGAAGGTCTGGATCTTGCCCACTTTGCTGTCAGAAGTATAGAACATTTGAAAGACTTTCTTGATGCTCCAAAATTTAAGTCTGCTGAATGCATATACTCAAAAGGTGAGAACAACAAAAGTGTTAAGGCAATGTTAATCTTCCACAATCATGGTTTGATTGGCAGGAATTTCCTCATTAGCATCTTAAGGAAATTCCTGATGGGAGATTGGGAGAAGAGAGCTTCTTGCCCTAGCATGTTCCTGTATCAGAAACTATTGCTGGAGTGTTGCTCGTGATAGAGTGCACGCCATCATTCTGTCACCAGAAACAAAGTCCAAGATTTCAGTAGCTGCTGTGTCAGATTGAGATAAGGTGGGCACTGGTCTAAAATGATAGCAGTCTCAAGCCAGCTTTCTGAGATGCTTCTTGAGGGATGACTTTGAGGCATATGAGAAAATGAAAGAGGTGATGGGGAAATACTTGAATTAATCTGAGACACTAGTAATTACTCGGTGCCTCATTCCATCTTGTCGTTTTTTTGCCCAATTTGCCATGCTAGACTGAGACCCGCCATATATAAAGAAGTACTGGTCCTACTCCAATAGGAACAGCCAGCTCGAGCTGACAAGCCAAGCCTGATTTGCATGACAGTGCTTCTTGGCTGGAGCCACAAACAGGACTAAAGAACACAAAAGAGTGGAATGTGGCCAAGAGCAAATATCAGTGGCTGGGGTTAATTCAAGCATTCTTACACCAATCACCTTTTTATTTTCCTCCAACAGGTCTGGGGATGCTTGTGTTCCCATCTGCAGTGGCCTGCCTGGCAGATCAGGCCTGGAGTGTTTGTACTGGAGAAGGACCAAGACTGCATATGGTGGATCTCTGTCTAGAGTGGCACATTGGGTACGAAATTATTGTCCTAGTGAATGCAAGTGCCTGAGATTAATAGATGCATTTCTCCATCACCTCATTGTTTGTTGCTGAAGATGCTCTAAATGTAACAATTATACTCAGGCATGTGTTCGGGCTCATGGTGCCATAGGAATAAAGTTGCACCTCATGATGAGGCAAAGAAGGCAGAAACGTTCTGGGGTTGCCTGTTTCCTATTCAGAGGGGACCTGGCCTGGCAACTCGGGCAGGATTGTTCATCACTCCACACATAACCTTTTTGTTTCCTCTTTGTGACTTTTGTAACAAGTAATCATATGTCTGTAAGGTACACACAATAAAAGTGACGTGCACAGAAGAAAAATTCTGCTTCATACAAAAAAACCTCCTAAACGACCTTTCTCTACAAACAGAGAGGAGAATATTTGAGTGAAAAAAATATATACTAAACGTTCACTATAATTTCCATTAGTGTAGACTTCACATTCAACTTGCTTAGCTTGCCTGCCTTTTTGTTCTTTAACCATGGAGGGATTTGAGCTGTTAACAACATTCAAAATTTGAATGCCCATGTCCGCTACTGCCAGGGTTCATTGGGCAGAATTGGATACCTTGTTTCTATTTCAAAGCACAAAACATTGTTGTGGAGTTAAGCATTTTTTAACCAGTTTTATTGCATTTTATTTACTTAATACGCATTCTACCAGCACAAAGCTTTCCAAATATTCATCTACAACAGCTAGAGATCAAAACAGATCAGATGAGACCTGTAAATAACCAGGTGTGTTGTTTACAGCAGGGTGAAACTCAGTCAAAAAAATGGCAGTGGGTCTATATAGTGTATTGTCTTAACACTGCAAGAAATGATGGCACACCAGACACCCAATCTAGGGGACCAGTGGAAGGTCTGGGAGTGGACTTAGACCAAAAGGTCCAGCAGAAAGGAGCGAGTGAAGCACCTTTCCTGCAGGACCTAGCTTTCAAGGCAAAGGAATATGCTACTTACCAGTATGCATCTGTTCTTGGCATGTAGAGCTGCAGAGCCACACACTAAGGATAAGATGGCCATCTGGTGTTGGGCTCGGATGATTGCAGGTTGTTGTTGTCTTCGGAAGAAGTCTTTGGTCACAAGATTGGTGACTCCTCCCCTGAACAACAGTGCGCATGGGCATCCACTCCATCCTCAGATTGTTTTTCGCCATGATGGGAAATGATGGAGTGTGTAAGAAGTAAAGAGAAAGGATGTCCATGTGTAGTGTCTAATTAAGACAAAGCTGGAACGGATACAGGTCCCGGGGAGGCGGGTGGGCGTGTGTGGCTCTGCAGCTCTACATGCCAAGAACAGATGCATACTGGTAAGTAGCATATTCCATTCGAAGCATATGAGCTGCAGATCACACACTAAGGATAGACTATATAGCAGTGTCTCCCCTAGCGGTGGTCACCTGTATCAGTTGCAGCAGTTTGGAATAGAGTTTTTAGGACAGCTTGGCCTACTGAAGCTTGTTGTTTGGATTGCACATCAACACAGTAATGCTTAGTGAAGGTGTGTGTAGTAGACCATGTGGCTGCTTTGCAAATGTCTTCTAAGGGAATGTTCCCTAAGAATGCCATAGAAACCCCTATTTTACGCGTGGAGTGTGCCCTAGGGGGAACGGTAAGAGTACGTTTAGCTTTTTGGTAACATATTTGGATACATTTGACTATCCATCTGGCGATACCCGATTTGGAAATAGGGTTGCCTTTATGTGGTGGAGCGAAAGCAACAAACAGTTGCTTGGTTTTCCGAAAAGGTTTGGTTCTGTCGATGTAATACAGCAAGGCTCTTTTAACATCTAAGGTATGAAGTGCCCTCTCAGCTACTGAATCTGGATTAGGGAAGAAGACTGGCAGTTCCACTGACTGGTTTAGATGGAAAGGGGAAATGACTTTAGGGAGGAATTTTGGATTCGTCCTAAGAACCACTTTGTTCCGATGTAGTTGTAGGAAGGGTTCTTCGAGAGCTAAGGCTTGTATTTCACTTACTCTTCGCAGGGATGTGATTGCGATGAGGAAAGCCACTTTCCATGTTAGGAACTGCAGTTCACATTTGTGCATTGGTTCAAATGGGGGACCCATGAGTCTTGTTAGAACAATATTAAGGTTCCACACCGGTGAAGGTGGTAACCTTGGAGGAATAATTCTTTTAAGACCCTCCATAAATGTTTTAATGGCTGGTACCTTAAAGAGGGACATGTGTTGTCTATTTTGCAAATAGGCTGCTAATGCCGCTAGATGTAGACGTATAGAGGAATACGCTAAATTGCATCTTTGCCAAGTGTAATAAATAGCAAATGATGTTTTGGATGGAAGCATCCAGTGGTTGTATGTCATTGTTAGCGCAGTAAATGGCAAATCATTTCCATTTTGCAGCATAGCATGCCCTAGTAGTAGGTCTCCTGGCTTCTTTAATGATATTCATACAGTCTGGAGGAAGGTTGAGGTATCCGAACTCTAAGAATTCAGGAGCCAGATTGCCAAGTTCAGTGTTTGAGGATCTGGGTGTCTGATTTCTCCATGGTTCTGGGTTAAGAGATCCGGGGAGAGATGCAGTTTTTGATGTGGAACTAGCGATAGTTCCAAAAGTGTGGTGAACCAGGGTTGACGTGCCCAAGTGGGAGCCACTAGGATGAGTGTCAGCGACTGTTGTTTCAGTTTACGTACCACAAATGGAATGAGTGGGAGAGCCGGAAAAGCGTACGCAAATCTGCCTGACCAGTTCATCCATATTGCATTGCCCTTTGACCGTGGGTGTGGGAACCTGGCGGCGAACGTTGGGCATTTTGCGTTTTCTTGTGTGGCGAACAGGTCTATGTCTGGTTGTCCCCACTTTTGGAAGAATGGGAGTAAGACTTTTGGGTGTAGTTCCCATTCGTGTATCTGCTGTGTGTGGCGACTTAAGAGGTCGGCCACATGGTTCTGAACCCCTGGGAGGTGTTCTGCTAGCAGGTAGATGTTTCAGGGAATTGCCCATCTCCAAATTTGTTGAGCAAGTTGGGACAGTTGTAGAGAATGTGTCCCTCCTTGTTTCTGTATGTAATACATTGTGGTCATGTTGTACGTGCGGATGAGGACAGTTTTGTTTTGTAGATGCACTTGGAAGGATTTCAGTGCTAGGAACACCGCTAGAAGTTCTAGGTGATTGATGTGGAGCTGTTTTTGTTGAGTGGTCCACCCTCCCTGAGTGGTGTGTTGAAGGAGGTGGGCTCCCCACCCCGTGAGAGATGCGTCGGTGGTCAGCACAACTTGTGGAAGAGGCTCCAAGAATGGCCGCCCTTTGGACAGGTTGATAGTGTTCCACCACTTCAGCGAGCGAAGTGAGCGGCTGTCCACCAACACCAGATCGGTAAGTTGTCCGTGGGCTCGATTCCACTGTTGTGCTAGACATTCCTGTAAGGGACGCATTTGAAGGCGTGCGTAGGGTACTATGGAGATGCATGACGCCATCATGCCTAAGAGTTGCATTAACACTCTTGCGGGGAGAGAGTGTTGTGTTTGAAATTTTTTGATGAGACTTTGTATGTTGGCTATCCTGGCTATGCTGGGATAAGCTACGGCTTTGGCTGTGTCTATGGTGGCTCCCAAGTATTGTTGTACTTGGGAGGGTTGTAGTTGAGATTTGGGATAGTTGATGGTAAATCCCAAGTTGTGTAGGGTTTAAATAGTGCGGTGAGTGTGGCGAACGCATTTGTCTAGAGTATTGGCTTTTATGAGCCAATCGTCCAGATAGGGGAAGACATGGATTTCTTGTCTTCTGAGATATGCTGCCACAACTGCCAAGCATTTGGTGAACACCCTGGGTGCAGTTGTTACTCCGAATGGGAGAACTGTAAACTGATAGTGCTGACCGTCTACCACGAATCGTAGATACTTCCTGTGAGCAGGATGCATAGGGATGTGAAAATATGCGTCCTTGAGGTCTAATGTGGCAAGGAAGTCTCCTTGTTGAAGTAATGGAAGGACCTGTTGGAGAGTGATCATGTGGAAATGATCCGATTGTATGTACTGCTTTAGTAGTCTGAGGTCCAGTATGGGTCTTAAGGTTTTGTCCTTCTTGGGAATGAGGAAGTATAGGGAATATACTCCTGTGCCCTGATGTTGTAGTGGAACAGGTTCTATTGCGTGTTTTTGAAGCAAAGACTGTATTTCTTGTTTGAGGAGCATGAGGTGGTGAGACGTCATGGGACGGTGCCTGGGTGGTATGTTTGGGGGTGGGTTTATGAGTTCGAGGCAGCAGCCAGATTGGATAATTTGTCTTACCCACCTGTCTGTAGTGATGGTATTCCAGACAGGTAGGAACTGTTGAAGTCTGCCCCCGACCGGAGTGGAATGGTCTGGGGGGAGTGGTGGCAAGTCACTGATTGGTGGCTGTAGAGGTGCGGGTATTGTTATTGTTGACCCGTCCTCGGCCTTTAGTATTGTTTCCCCGATAACCTCCTCTAAAATAGCCTCTGTTAGGGGATGTTTGACCTGATGCTTTGAAGGTGGAAGAGTTGTCTGTTCCCACATTTTTGGAAGCTCCTCTATAAAAGGAGCGACGAAAGGAGCCTCTGGGTTGAGTAGACTGCAATGCTCCCATAGATTTGGCAGTCTCATTATCTTTCTTCATTTCTTCAAGGGCAGTGTCTACTGCAGGGCCGAATAGTTGCTCCTGATTAAAGGGTTGAGCAAGAATGGTGGTTTGGACTTCCGGCTTGGAGCCGGAAATGCGCAGCCATGCGTGGCGTCTAAGCAATACGCTTGTGTTGACTGCCCTAGAGGCGGTGTCCGCTGCGTCTAATGCACATTTAATGGAGGCATTGGATATTAGTTTGCCCTCTTGGATGAGGTCAGTGGCCTGTGTTTTGAATGGTTCAGGCAGGTGTTGCAAGAGATCCTCTAGTTGATCATAATGGGCTCTATCATAACGAGCCAATAGGGCTTGTGTATTTGCGATACGCCAGTGGTTAGCAGCTTGAGCGGCAACCCTTTTGCCGGAAGCCTCCAGGAGATTAGACTCTTTGTCTGGGGGTGGCGTGTCTCCGGTTGTTTGGGAGTTCGCCCGTTTTCTGGCATTTGATACGACTAGTGAGTCTAGGGGGAGTTGCGCCTTGATGTACACAGGATCTTGTGGCGCCGGTCTATATATTTTTTCTATTCTGGGGTGGAGAACCCTGGCCCTGACAGGGTCTTTAAAAACCTCATTGGCATGCTTTATCACTCCCTTAATCATGGGTAGAATGTGGACTGTTTTCTGGGACTGCTCAAAAGTGTCGAGTAGAAAATCCTCCTCAGGAGTGTCGGTGTGCATGGTGCCACCATGAAACGATGCTGCTCTGTTTCTAAGCTGACTGAAACCTAAATGGTCATCAGGAGGGGAGGGTTTTGAGGGGTATGGAGTGGGGTCAGGCATATCAGGCATAGGGTAAGTCCAGTCATCTACTGGTGCTGTGTCCGGGAGTGTAAAGGGATCAGTAGGATAAGTAAAGAAATCTGGGTCTCCCCCTCCCCGTAAATCATCATCATCCTGTGGAGGTTGTGTGTGAGAAGGAGATGGTAGAGGTGAAGGCGGTGGGGGTGGGGGGGGGTGGAATAGGAGGTAATGTAGGAGAGGAAGGACGTATGGGTGAAGTGGCACAGTCCTTCTTCTTTGGAGGTGCTGGAGGAGGTGTTGTGTCCAGCTTCCTTTTCTTGTAGGGCACCGCTGTGACATGTCCAGTTTTCGGATTTATGTAAATCTGTTTTTGCTTTGGATCATGCCGAAAGAGTTCCTCACTGTCCGAAGGCGGCTTTGGCGCCGACTTTTTTGTTTCTGATTTTGATTTTTGTTCTTTATGGACTTGTTTTGGCACCGAGGATGTTTTTGGTGCCGAAGAACTTTTCGGTTCCAGTGGATTTTTCGGTGCCGAAGAACCTTTCGGTGCCGAAGGACCTTTCGGTTCCGACGAGCCTTTCGGTGTCGGTGGAGACCTCGGCGCCGAAGAACGTTTCGGTGCCGATGGAGATGTCGGTGCCGAGTGACGTTTCGGGGCCGATGGAGATTTCGGTCTCGGAGCCTGCTTTGGTGCCGAAGGTATTATAGGCACAATGACATGAGGTTTGCTCGAGCCCGAGCCACCTGCAGGCTTACTTTTCTTCGGAGCTGGGCCCGAGGGCAGGGCTTCTGAAGATGTTTTAGGATCGCGACTGGGCCCAGCTGGCAGAGTCTTGACCAATGTCTTTTTGGGTGGTGTTGGGGTAGGGGGGCTGGTAGTCACAGGCTGCCCCGGATCTGAATCGTCAGCCTCTGACACGATCTGGAGATCTTCGGAGTCATCGTCAGGGACATCCTGTGCAAAGATGTCTTCTGGTTCCGGAACCGGCTTGGCCATGATATGGCGTCGAGCTCTTCGGTCCCGGATAGTTTTCTTCGAACGGAATGCGGCGCAGGCTGGACAGCTGGATTCGTTGTGGTCTGGTGAAAGGCACAAATTACAGACCTCGTGGTGATCGCTATGAGGGAATTTTGCTCCACATTGGGGGCATTTTTTAAAAGGTGTCCTTTCCATCAGCCGCGTCCGGAGTCGGTCCGATATGGTTTTCGACGTCGAGTTTTCAAATTTTGAGAGTTGTAGTGATTGCTAGAAGTTTTCTGCTGGAGCGGAAAAAAGTTCATCCAAACCCAATGGCGGAAAAAAACAATCTGAGGATGGAGTGGATGCCCATGCGCACTGTTGTCCAGGGGAGGAGTCACCAATCTCGTGACCAAAGACTTCTTCCGAAGACAACAACAACCTGCAATCATCCGAGCCCAACACCAGATTGAATATGCTACTTACCAGTATGCATCTGTTCTTGGCATGTAGGGCTGCTGACATTCATATCTGTGCATAGATCGCCGCCTAGTGTTGGGTCCGGATGATTGCACATTGTTGTCCTGGAAGAGTCTTCGAAGTATCACGAGATAGGTGGCTCCTCCCCTGGACTACAGTGCGCATGGGCATCCTCTCCATCCTCAGATTGTTTTTCGCCATTGTGGCAGTGATGGAGTAGATACAGTAAGTGATGACCATGCTATACAGTAATTCTGAGTGCTGCAGCCGCTACAGGCGCCGGGGAGGAGGGTGGGCGATATGAATGTCAGCAGCCCTACATACCAAGAACAGATGCATACTGGTAAGTAGCATATTCAGTTCGAGGCATGTGGGCTGCTGAATTCATATCTGTGCATAGAGGGACTGCTATATAATCTATTAGCGGCGGCTGCCCGTGCCAGCTGCAGCAGTCTGAAAAAGGGTCTTCAGAACAGCCTGTCCTACAGCTGCCTGCTGTTTTGAATGTACATCTACACAGTAGTGTTTTGTAAATACATGTATAG
The DNA here is from genome assembly GCF_964204655.1 of Triturus cristatus. Taxonomy (NCBI): domain Eukaryota; kingdom Metazoa; phylum Chordata; class Amphibia; order Caudata; family Salamandridae; genus Triturus; species Triturus cristatus. The sequence goes on from NC_140594.1 coordinate 269,436,937, forward strand.
TGGACCATGTGGCTGCTCTACATATTTCCTCTAAAGGAATATTCCCTAGGAAAGCCATGGACGCCCCTAACTTTCGTGTTGAGTGGGCTCTGGGAGGAATCGTTAATGTGCGTTTAGCTTTTTCATAGCAAATTTGAATACATTTAACGATCCATCTGGCTATCCCTGCTTTGGAAATGGCGTTGCCCTTGTGTTGTGGAGAAAAGGCAACGAACAGTTGTTTTGTTTTCCTAAAATCCTTTGTTCTGTCTATATAGTACATGAGGGCCCTCTTTACATCTAGTGTATGGAGCATTCTCTCCGCGACATTTTCTGGATTTGGAAAGAAAACAGGCAGTTCAATAGTTTGATTCATGTGGAACTGCAATATCACTTTAGGCATGAAAGTGGGGTTAGTACGTAGTACAACTCTGTTTGCGTGAACCTGTATGAATGGCTCTTGAATGGTTAGTGCCTGGAGTTCACTAACTCTTCTCAACGAAGTGATTGCCACCAAGAAGGCTACTTTCCAGGTGAGGAATTGAATCTCACATGAATGTAGAGGTTCAAAAGGTGGACCCATTAATCTGGTGAGGACCACATTCAGGTTCCACACCGGTGCCGGTGGGTGAGTTGGAGGAATCACTCTTTTGAGTCCCTCTAAGAAGGCTTTGATGGCAGGCACCTTGAATAAAGAGAGGTGCTGCCTGTTCTGAAGATAGGCCGCTATTGCGGTTAGATGTATACGGATGGAGTTGTATGCCAGATTGCATCGGTATAAGTGTAACAGGTAACAGATGATGTTCTGAATGGATGCATCCAGCGGATTAATGTCATTGTTTTTACAGTAAATGACAAACCTTTTCCATTTAGCCGCATAGCAAGCTCTGGTCGTGGGTCTCCTGGCCTCCTTGATGATATTCATACATTCTGGAGGCAGGTTCAGGTAGCCAAACTCTAAGACTTCAGGAGCCAGATCGCCAGGTTCAGCTGTTGAGGATGTGGGTGCTGAATTTCGCCATGGTTCTGTGTTAAAAGTTTGGGTGTTAGCCGCAGTCTTTGAGGCGGCACCACGGACCGTTCTAGTAACGTGGTGTACCATGGCTGGTGTGCCCACATTGGGGCAACCAGGATGAGTGTCATTGAGTGTTGCCGTAGTTTGCGTGCCACTAGCGGTATTAATGGCGCTGGGGGAAAAGCGTACGCAAATCTGCCTGACCAGTTCATCCATATCGCATTGCCCTGCAACTGTGGATGCGGAAACCTGGCGGCAAAGCTTTGGCATTTTGCGTTTTCCCTTGTGGCGAATAGGTCTATCTCTGGATGACCCCACTGCTGGAAGTACGGTTGGAGTACTGATGGATGTAGCTCCCATTCGTGCATTTGGTGGCTGTGTCTGCTGAGCAGATCCGCCATCTGGTTGTCCTTGCCCGGGAGGTGTTCCGCCATGAGGAACATGTTCCTCTGAATGGCCCACTTCCACATGCTCTGAGCCAGATGAGAACTGTGGAGAGTGTGTTCCTCCCTGCTTCTGTATGTAGTACATGGCAGTCATGTTGTCCGTCCGGTTAAACACGACTTTGTTGCACAAGTGTACTTTGAATGCCTTCATTGCCAGGAAGATAGCCATCAGTTCCAGAAGGTTGATGTGCATCTTCTGTTGCTGTGTCGTCCATAGTCCCTGCACTGTGTAATTAAGTACATGAGCTCCCCATCCCTGGAGAGACGCGTCCGCCGTCAGTATTATTTGTGGAACAGGCTCTTGGAACGGTCGGCCCTTGCAAAGGTTGTGTGGATTCCACCAATGCAGAGACTTGTATGCCCGACCGCTCACCAACACTAGGTCTTTCAACTGTCCTCGAGTCTGATTCCATTGACGTGCCAAGCACTCCTGAAGCGGGCGCATATGTAGTCTCGCGTGCGGGACTATAAAGATGCAGGAGGCCATCATGCCTATCAACTGCATGAACACTCGCGCTGGAAGGGAGTGTTGTGGTCTGAACTTTTTTTATCAGCAGTTGCATGCTGTTGATTCTCGCTAAATTTGGCTGAGCTTTGGCAGCCAGAGTGTCTATAGTCGCGCCCAGGTACTGCCGCACGTGGGCGGGTTGGAGATGTGACTTTGGATAATTCAGTGAGAATCCCAGACTGTGAAGAAGGTGAATGGTGTGGGATATGTGGCTGGCACACTGCTGGGCTGACTTTGCCTGAACAAGCCAGTCGTCCAGGTAAGGGAAGACGTGAATGTGCTGTCTCCTTAAGTGTGCGGCCACTGCCGCTAAGCACTTGGTACAGACTCTGGGCGCTGTTGTTACTCCGAAAGGGAGTACTTTGAACAGATAATGCTGATCCTGAAGAGTGAACCTGAGATATTTTTTGTGTGATGGGTGTATGGGTGTGTGGAAATACGCATCCTTTAAGTCTAGTGTTGCTAGGAAGTCTCCCTGACTGAGTAACGGCAGAACCTGCTGGAGGGTGAGCATATGAAAATGCTCTGACAGAATGTATTGGTTGAGGGGGCGGAGGTCTAGTATAGGTCTTAAAGACCCGTCCTTTTTTGGGATTAAGAAGTACAGAGAGTACACCCCTGACCCCCGCTGTTCCATAGGCACGAGCTCTATGGCTCTTTTTTGCAGCATACTTAGTACTTCTTGCTGCAATAATGTCAAGTGCTCTGCGGACATAGGACGGTGTCTTGGTGGTATGTTGGGTGGATTGGATGTTAATTCCAGACAAAAACCGTACTGGACAATTTCTCTGACCCACCTGTCTGTGGTGATGGATCTCCAGACTGGCAGGAGTTGGAGTCTCCCCCGACCGGTGTTATGTGGGCGGGGGGCAGCGACAAGACGTCACTGTTTGTTATTGGCGGAGGACCTGGTGTTGTTGTGTCCTCGTCCTCTGCCTTTGGTGCTGGATCCACGATATCCACCCCTATTGTTTTTATTATAGGTATTCTGGGTACCTCCTTTACTGTACTGCTGCTGGGACCCCTGACCTCTAGCTGCTCCTCTTATTCCCGGGGCGACGAAAGGAGCCACTCCGAAACTGCTGCGACGGTAGAGCCCCCATAGATTTCGCAGTTTGTGTCCTTTTTAATCTTTTCCAGTGTAGTGTCAACCTCGGGGCCAAATAAAAAGTCTGGGTTGACTGGTTGATTCAAGATATTATTTTGAATCTCAGGTTTGAAGCCTGATATTCTCAGCCATGCGTGCCTCCTCAACATCACACTAGTGTTGATTGCCCTTGCTGCAGTGTCAGCTGCATCCAGTGCGCATTTGATGGATGTATTTGTAATGAGTTGTCCCTCTCTGATGAGGAGCTCCGCTCCATCTTTGTATTCATCTGGTAGGCGTTCTAGCAGTGTTTCTAGTGTATCGTAGTGTGACCTGTCGTATCGGGCCAGGAGTGCTTGAGTGTTGGCAATGCGCCAGATGTTTGCTGCTTGTGCTGCTACCCTTTTGCCTGATGTTTCTAGCACTTTGGACTCCTTGTCTGGAGGAGGAGCATCACCTGTAGTCTGCGAGGTAGCTCTCTTGCGAGCATTAGAAACTACCATGGAGTCCAACGGCAATTGACCCTTAATGTACATTGGGTCTCCGGGTGCAGGTTTGTATTTCTTCTCTATTCTCGGGTTCAATACCCGTGCACTGGTGGTTTCCTTAAAGATGTCCTTACCATGTTTAAGAACCCCTTTCAACATTGGTAGAGTCTTGACCGTTTGTTCTGATGTGGAGAACGTGTCCACCAAGAAATCCTCCTCCACAGAGTCAGACTGGAGTTCCACTCCGTGATTGTCAGCTGCCCTTTCAATGAGGGCGTTAAAAGCAGCAGTATCTTCAGTGGGAGATGGTTTGACATTATAAAGATGAGTGTCAGGAGCATCTTGTGGGTCACCTTGGTCAGTAGGGTCTCCCCATGCTTGGTCTTGGTCTTGCTGTTGGTCATCAGGGTCATTATCCACAGGATAAGTGGTATCATCCCCAATATAGCCCTCTCCTGCATCCTGTTCCGAGTGTGTAGGAGAAAAGGATGGTGGTTCCTGAGGATGGGTGTGGAATGTTTCTACAAGCACTGGCGTCGAACCGGATGCCAGTTTCCTTTTTAGTGGAATCTTGTAGGAGTCCAAAGCCTTCTCTGGAACAATTCTCCGCTTGCGGAACAACAGCCTACCAGTGTCGGCGTCGATAAACTGGTCCTGCGAGTCCTCGACATCGGTTCTTTCCGTGGACACTGTTCGCGGTTGTTCGAGACTCCTCCTAAGTTCGAACATCTTCGGTGCCCCCGGTGGCGGCAATCCAAACTTGATCGGTGCCGGCGCCGAGTGAGCTTTGGCGACTTTGTGTGGTTTGGGACCCGTTTTTGGTTCGAGGGTTGCCCGTTCCCTGATGCGCTGTAGGGACTCCGACACCTGTTGCAGCATGAATGCAGACGGTGCTTTGGAACCGATAGGCTCTTTGGAGACAGGCCTCGACGCGGTCTCCGGTTTCTTCCAAGCCTTCGGGTTTTCGATCCGAAGTTTGGGATCGACGCCTTGTTGATTCGATATTTTGGCAGTCGCCACACTCTTCGGAGTTGACGTAGTTGGATCGACCACCGTGACCTTGGTGGTCGGTGCTCCAACCTTCGGTGCCATAGGCCGTTGCGTCTTCTCGGGACCGAGGGCCTTCTTCTGTGTCTCGGTGCCGAAGCCCTTCTGGGGGTTGTATGGAGCCAGTTCAGAGCTGCCAGATGCCACATAGCTGAGCCTGGGAGCACTGCTACAAAATTCTCTGGACCCAGTGTGTCACCTGGGGGATATTCTAATGTGTGGAGTCTGCGGTTAGAAGTATCCATCAGACACTGAGGTTTCTATTTAGAGTCAGATTTTGTGTTCAGACCCAAGTAGGGCAGAACAAAATAAGAGATGTATCATCCAAGCGACTAGAAAGACATTTTGGCAGCGGGGGACAAAACGCCCATTTTGATTCCTGGCAAAATTCAGCATTCAAAGCCAGGTTTTTGTCTTGAGGGATCTACAGACTGTTCATTTGCCATCCAGAAAGGTTCTCACAAACTGCCATGCTAGCCGTTCAAAAAGCACCAAAGGTATATAGGATGGAGATGACTGACTGCTTGTACACCTACAAAGATACTTAGAAGTTTGGAGAGTCATGTCAAAATTCCTGACTTGGAGTATGGACAGCTTAATTTTGAGATCCTTTTTTCAGGGTTGTGTACTTTGTGCTGTTTTGTTTTTAAATTGGGAAAATGCATAAATGAGCTATGCAATTTGCTTACATTTACAATGTGTTTAGTTCTTAGAAACAAGATATCAATAAAAATTAGATGGAAAATGTGCTTTAAGATATGACTGTAGATTTTCTCTTGTAACATGTTATGGGATATTGGACATACGTTAATCTATTTAGTATTTATGATTATCAGTTGAGATCTCATCACAGATAACAACCTTTGATCAAAAGACTTACACATTAAAGTATTAACAAGAACTGCGTTTCCGGTTACTAGCCATTAAAAGGGTAGCAAAAAGCATAATGGTAACAATAGTTTTGGTTTTGGTTGTGCAGTGCATGCATCAATTAGTGGTAATTGCAAGGGAGCTCACCAGCGGTCTCTTGGGGTGGTATCAGTCGGTACATAATCAAACTTCACTTTCCACCGCACGACATTCTTGCTTACTTCAACAGCAGTCACCCGTCCTGTGAACCACTCTTTGTTCACGCGTACCTCCACATTCAAGCCTTTGTCTAAAGAATATTAAAATATTTTTAAAAGGATTAGACTGTTTAGATCTGCATGCAATATGAATCAAAGCAAAATGTCCTGACACTGAAGACCAGAATCTTCAATAACATTTGAATGTCTCTTCTAATAGAATACCCATTAAAACGCAAATGCACAATGAACAAGTAGGTAAAAAATATAATGCGTAAATGTTTTCGGTCTTATGGGACTATTAAAGACAATGATGTGCATCTATTCATCTATACAAATTAACAATATAAGCATATAATTCTGATAATCAGAATCTAACCAAGTCTCCTCTCTGGAGTTATAGGTTGACAATTTGTAATCCTTTCTTTTGGACAGTTCACACTTGTCCAAGAGCTTATTTCTACACAATATGTTCTGGAGTCCTTAATTCCATCACAGTTCTTGTATGTAATGTCACTCACTATACTAGTTCCACAAAACAGCACATTTTGTCCCCTACCTTTCTGTGCAGCAGATTTAAGATCTGGAACATCGTCTTCCCCCTGGCTGTCACTCAGCTGCAAGAGAAGTAACAAGAAAAGAGATAACCAAAGTGGGGTACAGTGTCCACAGAGTCCAGTGGAACCCCAAAGGTAGGCAGGGGTAAAGTTAGATAGCACCTTACTCTCTATATGTGGTAGTATGGTCGAGCAGTAAGGCTTTATCAGAGGACAGTGTTAAGCATTTGTTGTACACACTCAATCAGCAAATGATTTCACACACTTAAAGACTGAACTTCAGACCAATTGTTTTTGTATAAAAATACTCTTTTAAAATTATTTTATTTTCTAGTACCAAGCAAGCCTGGCACAGGTTAGTGATAAATACTTTGCAGTAAATATACAGTTGTAACACAGTTTGGATTGTAATTGTATATGCACTTTGTTTTGATTTACAGTACTGTCACTGAGAAATTCAATGCTTTGAAAATACAGTACAAATACTTTGAAAAGGCTTTGGAGTAAAATTACAGGTAAGTTACTCTTTAGATTACTTTTCTTACACAGTGCAGTATACCTGGATAATGCACCTGGACTTTTCCTGAAAACAGGTAAGTAAACGCGTTTTTGTTATTCTGTACAATTTTAAAAGGATTTGTTAGGTTGTACAACTCCACACTTAAAAACTTTTCATAGAAAAACAGTCAATGTTATCCTATAGAGGAAAGGAATATGCTACTTACCAGTATGCATCTGTTCTTGGCATGTAGAGCTGCAGATCTATACACTGTGCATAGATCGCCATCTGGTGTTGGGCCCGGATGTTTGCAGTTTGTTTTTCTTCTTGGACAGTCTTTGGAAGTCACGAGTTCGGTGACTCCTCCTTCGGTCCGTACTGCGCATGGGCTTCGGCTCCATCCTCAGATTGTTTTTTGCCAGCAGGGAAAAGATGGAGCGTAGTGATAATAGTAAGAAACCCATGTGTGTTGTATCTAAATAAGATAGACTGGAACGGATACAGGTAGCCGGGGAGGCGGGTGGGCGTGTATAGATCTGCAGCTCTACATGCCAAGAACAGATGCATACTGGTAAGTAGCATATTCCGTTCGAGGCATATGAGCTGCAGATTATACACTGTGCATAGATTATATAGCAGTACCAAACCCTAGCGGCGACCACCGGTATCCGTTGCAGTGGTTTGAAACAGTGTCTTTAGTACAGCCTGGCCCACACTAGCTTGTTTGGAGTGCACGTCTACACAGTAATGCTTTGTGAAGGTGTGCGGTGTTGACCATGTGGCTGCTTTGCAGATGTCATCTAAGGGTATGTTCCCTAGAAAAGCCATAGAAGCCCCTATCTTTCTTGTAAAGTGGGCTTTAGGTGGAACAGAGAATGTTCTTTTTGCTTTGTAATAGCAAATTTGTATGCACTTTACAATCCACCTAGCTATCCCTGATTTTGAGATGGGGTTGCCTTTATGCGGTAGAGAGAAGGAGACAAACAACTGTTTAGTCTTTCTGAAAGGTTGCGTTCTTTGTATGTAGTACAGTAAAGCCCTTTTAACATCAAGTGTATGTAGAGCCCTTTCCGCAACAGATTGGGGTTGGGAGAAAAAGACCGGTAATTCCACCGATTGATTAAGATGGAAGGGGGAAATGACCTTGGGCAGAAATTTTGGATTTGTGCGAAGTATCACCTTGCTGTGATGTATCTGTAAAAAGGGTTCTTGTATAGTGAACGCTTGTTTCTCACTAACCCTTCTAAGGGAAGTGATAGCTACGAGGAAAGCTGTTTTCCAAGTAAGGAACTGTAGCTCACATTTATGCATTGGTTCGAAAGGCAGACCCATAAGCCTTGTAAGAACTACGTTTAGATTCCACACAGGTGAGGGTGGTGCCCTGGGTGGAATTACTCTTTTAAGGCCTTCCATGAAGGCTTTAATAGCAGGTACTCTGAAAAGTGATAAATGCTGTCTGTTTTGCAGGTAAGCAGCAATTGCTGCTAGGTGTAGACGGATGGATGAGTACGCCAGGTTACACCTTTGAAGATGTGGCAGATAGCATATGATGTGCTGTATGGATACATCTAAAGGGTTGATTGTATTGTTACGGCAGTAAACAACAAATCTCTTCCACTTTGCGGCATAGCATGCTCGAGTGGTAGGACGTCTGGCTTCCTTGATAATGTTCATGCAATCAGGGGGAATATTAAGGTATCCAAATTCTAAGATTTCAGGAGCCAGATCGCAAGGTTGAGCTGAGCTGGGTCCGGGTGCCTGATTTCTTCATGGTTCTGGGTTAGGAGGCATGGGGACAGGTGCAGTTTTTGATGTGGTACCACAGAGAGCTGTAGTAGTGTGGTGTACCACGGCTGCCTGGCCCATGTTGGGGCTACCAGAATGAGTGTGAGGGAGTGCTGTTGTAGCTTCCTTATCACTAATGGAATTAGCGGGAGAGGTGGAAAGGCGTATGCAAATTTGCCTGACCAGTTCATCCATACCGCATTGCCTTTGGACAATGGGTGTGGGTATCTGGCCGTGAACCTTGGGCATTTTTTGTTTTCGTGGGTGGCGAAGAGGTCTATCTGAGGATGCCCCCACTTGTGAAAGAATGGGTGAAGAACTTGTGGATGCAGTTCCCATTCGTGCATTTGCTGCGTTTGTCTGCTGAGCAGATCTGCCATGGTGTTTTGTATACCTGGGACGTGTTGTGCCAGGAGAAATATTTTTTGTGGGATTGCCCATCTCCATATGCTCTGTGCTAAGCGAGAGCTGGGGAGAGTGTGTCCCCCCCTGTTTTCGAATATAATGCATATCAGTCATATTGTCTGTGCGAATGAGGACTGCCTCGGCTGAGATTTGTTTCTGAAACGATTTCAGGGCTAGAAAGATCGCCAATAACTCCAGATGATTGATGTGGAGTAACTTCTGTTGTAGCGTCCATACACCTTGCACTGTGAGGTGTAATAGGTGCGCTCCCCAGCCGGAGAGCGATGCGTCTGTTAGAATCACCTGAGGAACCGGGTCCAGGAACGGTCGCCCTTTGGAAAGGTTTGTGGTGTTCCACCACTGCAGAGAGCGATGGGTACGACCGTCCACCAACACCAGATCCGTCAGCTGTCCCTGGGCCTGGTTCCACTGGCGTGCTAGGCACTCTTGGAGTGGACGCATGTGAAGTCTTGCATGAGGCACTATGAAGATGCAAGATGCCATCATCCCTATTAGTTTCATGAACACTCTTGCTGGGACAGAGTGCTGAAGAAGGAATCTTTGGCGCAAGGCTTGTATGCTTGCGATTCTGGCTGAGTTGGGATAGGCTATGGCTCTTGAGGTGTCTATAGTGGCACCAAGGTATTGTTTTGTGTGAGACGGTATCAAGTGGGACTTTTGGTGGTTCACCGTGAAGCCTAGCTAGTGGAGTAGTTGAATGGTAGTGTTTGTATGCTGCACACACTGTTGGTAGGACGCGGCTTTTATGAGCGAGTCGTCCAGATAGGGGAAGACGTGAATGTTCTGTCTTCTGAGGTGTGCCGCCACTACTGCCAGGCATTTGGTAAACACCCGTGGTGCGGTTGTGACCCCGAAGCGAAGAACCTTGAACTGATAATGTTGGCCGTCCACCACAAATCGGAGGTACTTTCTGTGAGCAGGGTGTATTGGAATATGAAAGTATGCGTCTTTCAAGTCCAGTGTAGTGAGAAAGTCGCCCTGACAGAGGAGTGGGAGAACTTGTTGGAGAGTTACCATGTGAAAATGGTCTGAATGGATATATGCATTTAGAGGCCGGAGGTCTAGAATGGGCCGTAGGGTCTCGTCTTTCTTTGGTATTAGAAAGTACAGAGAGTAGACCCCTAAATTTTGCTGATTGATGGGGACTTGCTCTATAGCTTGTTTTTGCAGGAGGGAGAGTACCCCTTGTTTCAGAAGTGTGGTATGTTCTTGTGACATCGCACGGTGTCTGGGTGGAATATTTGGGGGGGTAGAAGTTAGTTCGAGACAGTACCCTGACCGAATAATTTGGGTCACCCATTTGTCTGATGTTATGGTCTCCCAGGTTTGAAGGAAATCTTGTAGTCTGCCCCCGACCGGAGTGGAATGGTCTGGGGGGAGCGGGGGAAAGTCATTGTGTGGGCGGTGTGGCAGAACGGGCGGTGTTGGTTTTGCCCCTGCCTTTATTATTGTTTCCTCGATATCCACCTCTTTGATAGCCCTTCGTGAAGGTATTTTGAGGAGGGGACTTATAGGATGTGGAGGCGTTATCGGCAGAGTAGCCTCTGCCAGAGCCTCGAAAGGAGGAACGGCGAAAGGAGCGTCTAGGGGTGTGTGATTGTAGTGCTCCCATAGACTTCGCCGTATCCTTCTTCATTTTTTCCAAGGCCTCGTCTACTTTTGGGCCAAATAAGAGTTGTTGGTCAAAAGGGTGGTTTAGTATAGACGCTTGGACCTTTGGTTTAAAGCCTGGGATCCTGAGCCAGGCGTGGCGGCGAAGCAGAACACTGGTGTTTATAGCCCTGGAAGCGGTGTCTGCTGCGTCAAGGGCACATTTAATAGAGGTGTTGGTAATAATCTTTCCCTCTTGTATTAATTCATTAGCCTTATTTTTATATTTCTCTGGGAGGTGTTGCATAAGAGCCTCCAGCTCATCATAGTGTGCTCTGTCGTACGGCGCCAGCAACGCTTGCGTGTTAGCGATGCGCCACATATTGGCAGCTTGCGAGGCAGTGCGTTTGCCTGATGCGTCTAGGAGCTTGGACTCCTTATCGGGTGGCGGAGCTTCACCTGATGACTGAGAATTGGAGCGCTTCCTAGCTGTGGATACCACTAATGAGTCTAGGGGCGCAGGTCCTTTAACATAGGCAGGATCTGTGGGGGCTGCCTTGTATTTCTTTTCTATTCTGGGGTTTCAGACCCTAGCTCTAACGGGGTCTTTGAAAACCTCTGTCGCATGTTTGGTCACCCCCTTAAGCATGGGTAATATAGCTGTAGATTTGTCTGCTATGTCAAACGTGTCAAGTAGGAAGTCTTCCTCAACTGGATCACTGTGTAACTCCACCCCATGATAATGTGCCGCCCGTTGTAAGAGGTGGTGGAACCCCAGGGAGTCCTCTGGTGGAGATGGCCTGGATGGATAAAGATCATCCTGAGGCACATCTGGGACATCTGGATGGTGATAATCCTCCCATGGGTCAGGTGTTCCCGGAGGAGTGGGGTCCTGCGGGGCATCTGTTGGATAATAGAATGGATCCCCTTGGTCATCAGGGTCTGGAGACGGGGTTGGAGAGCGATGAGGCAAGGGTGGAGAAGGTGGGGGCGGAGATGGAGGGAGTGGAGGACGTGGAGGAGGTGGAGGTGGTGGGGAGGGTACTCTGAATGGGGATGTGGCAGAGTCCTTCCGTTTTGGTGGTGGTGGTGGAGGAGTTGGCTTGTCTAAATGTCTTTTCTTGGAAGACAAAGTCAAATGTCCAGTCTTTGGATCCTTTGTTAAAGTCTTTTGAAGAGGATCTGGCGTGAAAAGCTCCTCCGGCGCCGATGTTTTCGGAACCGAGGGCTTCGTTGGTTTATCCGCGCCATGCTTTCTCGGGGCCTCCGATTTATTGTTCAGCGACGAGGCAGGCTTCGACACGGAAGCGTCGGTGCCGAGGGACTTATGTTTGGTCAGCACCGAGAGGCCAGGTTTCGACACCGATGGCTTCGGAACGGAGCTGGTTTTCTTCGGTGCCGAAGGGTGTTTTTCGGCACCGCTCGGAGGCTGGCTCGAGCCCGAGCCGCCAGATGACTTGTAATGCTTTTTCACCGGGCCCGAAGGTGGGGTGATGGAAGCGGTATGCTTGGTTTTCCCTAGGCCCGGAGGCGAAGGGGTAACCGGAGTCTCTTTCGGTATGGGCGCGGGAGGGGGTAGAGTACTCACGACCCTCTGCGGCGGTGTGATCTCCTCCACGTCGGAGTCGTCGGCTTCGGAAGCGCTGACGACGTCCTCCTCCTGTTCGGTGTGCTGCTGTCCCGAAGCCCCTGTGTCTTCTCCGAAGATGTCAGGTGGAGCCGAGGTCGATGAGTGCGCCATGGTGCGTCGAGCTCGTCGATCCCGAATAGTCTTTTTCGATCGAAAAGACTTGCAGGCGGGGCAGTCTCGGGCCTCGTGTTCGGGAGAGAGGCAGAGGTTGCACACCTGATGGAGATCGGTGTGGGGAAATTTAGACCCACATTTTGGGCACTTCTTGAAGGGAGTCCTTTCCATCGGCCGAGACCGGAGTCGAGGTAGGCCCGAAGGCCGCTGCCGATGCCTGGAATCGAGGAAGTGCCGAAGAGAGAGATGAAGAAGCCGATTTTCGTCTGAAGAATCTCGATGGACGAGGATTTTTCGTCGAAGGTCGAACTGGAAAGGTTCGAAGCCGGAGCACGAACTATAACATCCGAGCCCGATGGCGGAAAAAAACAATCTGAGGATGGAGCCGAAGCCCATGCGCAGTACGGACCGAAGGAGGAGTCACCGAACTCGTGACTTCCAAAGACTGTCCAAGAAGAAAAACAAACTGCAAACATCCGGGCCCAACACCAGATGGCGATCTATGCACAGTGTATAATCTGCAGCTCATATGCCTCGAACAGAGTGTTAACGGTTCAAAGGTAAGTACTTTGTTGTGGGAGTTGATATTCTTGGGTTAGACTCAGGGGTCCCCCAGGGTCAAGGATGCACTCTTGCTACACCCTAGCGGCACTGGGGCGGCCGGGTGCAAAGTGCTGAGACCCAATGTTATCCAATGAGGGATAGGGGGCCTCCGGTTGGTGGCTGCTGACTATCAGGCCACTGGGTTGCAGGAGCAAAGCTCCTGGACTTAGACTCAAGGCAAATGGGGGTTTAGGTCAAAAGATGCACCCTCAGCAGCACTGGGGTGGCCGGGTGTAGAGTGCTGTTTTGGCATCAGAAGCCCTGTAGCTTTCAACTGGGGCTCTCCGGTTTGCAAAAGTACTGTAGGCTCGGGGACGAAGGTCTTCTGGGTGCGACCACCACTTCGAGAGGTAAGTTGGGATGTTGGTTAGGCACGGTCGGTTGGGCCACCCAAGGCCAGGGGCATCGGGTGCAGGGGTGCTTTTTAGGGTCAGATCTTTTTACCAGCTGCTGGCTGCAGTTGGGGGGGGACCTTCTGGATTTAGGCTGCAGGAGTCGGCTGGAGGCAGGTCAAGGATTGCTTGATCTCGAGTTAGGATCACCGGGGAGACCTCCTCGTGGTGTTTGCCCACACGAGCTCGGGCCGTGGACAGCGGGTGCAGAGTGGGGCGGATTTGCGGTTTCCGGACGGGGCCAGAGGTTGGAGATGAAAAAATCCGGTGTTTACGGGAGACAAGTCTTTGGGAGTGAAGGCAGGCAGGTCCTCCGGTTTTCTCAGGGCTGCTGGCTGCAAGAGACACTGGGATTTCGCAGGAGCAGGTTCGAGGTAGAGACATGCCGTTAGGACTGGGGCCAAGTCAGTAGGCGTCTTCCTCTTGTTAGCTTCGGCACGGCTGTTCGGTCCATCTTCTTTTCCTCCTCTGGTTTCTTGTCTGAGGAAGCAAGGTTCAGGGATGCCCCTAAATACTAGATTTAGGGGCGTAACAGGTAGGTAAAAGGTTGGGACCAATGGGTCCCTTCCCTGGGGTGGGTCCACTCCCTATTATGCCACCCTCCAGTGGGAGGGGGGGCATAAGCCTTTCCCTGGTTGGTAGGGTCCCCTCATCTGCAAGATGGCAGGGACTGAGAGCTGTGCTTCACCTCGCCTCCCCCACTTGAGGGGGGGAGTTGTCAGAGGTGGTCACACCTCTCTTCCTCACTTGTTTTTCTCGCCGGCTCTCCCGCCCAAAGTGGGGATCAGAACCAGTGGGGACCAGTTGCTAAAAGCAGCAAGTGGCCTGGAGAAACTCACAAAGGTGGCAAGCCTTTGAAGCTTCCCCTTCATGGACCCTGTCCATCCTGTAGGAGGAGCCTTAGCAACTCGTCCCAGGATGTGCATTGTTTCAGGTCCCGAGAGCAGCAGGCTCTTGACCCAGGGGTCCAGAAACATGTCTGGTGGTGGCAACTGCAAGCAGCCACTCAGCCAGGACACTAGTGGTAGGTTGTTTTTCAGAGGGAATCTCTAAGATGCCCTCTGTGTGCATTTTTCTTTAAATCCAACACTGGCATCAGTGTGGGTTTAATGTGCTGAGAAGTTTGATACCAAACTTCTTCGTTTTTATGTGTAGCCATTATGGTATTGTGGAGTTCGTAATGACAAACTCCAGCACCATATACATATAATAGCAGCACTGAACTTACAATGTCTAAGAATGGACTTAGACACTGTAGGGGTACAGGGCTCATGCACCTGTACCCTCACCACTGGAATAGCGCACCCAGCCAGAGGGGTGACTGACCTATGCCAGGGCAGACGGTTGGAGGCATGGCACACAGAGATGTGTGCCATATCGACTCTTCACTTTGCTCTGCACTAAGTCACGCAGCCTGCAAAGGCAGTGTGTGAGTGTAGAGATACAAGACCTCTAAGGGTGGCACAATAAGTGCTGCAGCCCTTAGAGGCCTTCCCTGGTCACAGTGCCCTGGGTACCTGGAGTACCATTTACCAGGGGCTGACCTGTGGCCAGAGATGCCAATTGGGTTTGTGTTTCAATGCAGTTTTAGGGAAAGAACATAGGCCCTGGGTACCTGAACAGCGGGATCCCAGCGCACACTCAGTCAAAGCACATCAGCAGTTCAGTAACAAGTGGGGGCTAATCATGCAGAAAGAGGACACTTTCTCACACAAAGGACAAAGAAGAGCCAAAGAATGCAAGACTGTGGACTAGCTGTTGACCTGGCCCCAAACCATGCCTCCCTGCTTCGGTCTCGACATTTGCATAGACCCAACTCGCCCTGTAGCTGTGAATCCTCCAAAAGCCTTGGAGGGCTGCCAGCACTTTGCCAATCCGTCAGCATTTCCATTAAAGTGAAGGAGCCACTTCCCAGCAGCCTGCAGACACCAACCGCAATGTCCGGGTCCACCAACGTTGCTGCTGCCAAGGAGGAAGTCACCGTGCTCTAGGAGGTCAGATCTTTCTTCCCACCAAGTGTGGAGATGTCAGGACCCCCAGTAGCAGACCTGCACCAATACCTGGAGTACTGAACACCTTGCAGAAACCACGGCTTGTTCAGTGTACAGCCCGGACACCAGTACTGGCATACCAACAAGGGACATCAGCATCACCAAGGCCAGCATTGAGAGTGCTCTGCTGTCCTGTTTTGTTCCCATCTCCAGGGCAGTCCAAAACGTGAGAGCCTACAATGCAAGTGACCCGGTGCACAAAATACCTCTGCACCCGAGCCCCACCGCTCAAGTCCAAGCCTATCGACAACGCTCCCTTGTACCAGAGACCCTCAAGAACTGAGCCCCCCCCCCCTTTGGGCTACGATGGACCTGTCACCCTTGCAGCATTGTTCTGCTTACAGGTTTTCGCCATAGAATTCAGCGGTAGCGATCGAGGCTACCCTTGCAACCAGCACCTCTGCACCCAGACACACCAGGGCAGGTAAACAAAAACTGCTGGTGGCTCTAATGACCTTGGCTCCTACTTACCTTAAGTTTAGAAGAACTATCCAGTAACTTGTAACAGTTTCCTACATTGGTGTTAGCGATGGGATACAAAAGACTATGCATTTGTTGTACCACTCTGTTAATGAGTGGTTCCACTAAGGAATCCACAGTTGACTTTAGTCAAAAACGAAATGGTTACTTACCAGTAGTAGTTTTCAAGCTTCAAAAGTTTTCTGGATTCACATGTTGTGCATTATTCCGCTATCTAGTGGTCGAGTCCGGAAATGTCAGTTTTGTTTTTCTTTCTGTCTGTGGGGCATCGTTGAACACCATTTGGTGCTAGGGCCATCCCTTATGTGACGTTAGACGGTGCTACGGAAGTTCCTGTGTGTGGTAGCCATCTTCGGATTCTTTTTTCCCCTTTTCCTTCCTTGGTAAAATAGGGTATATCTTCAATTTTCTTGTCTTCAGTTCTTTGTTTCTCATTTACATGATCTTTTCTCCCACCAGTTTGCATTCCTCCTCTGAGGGGAGGTAGGTGGTTCACATATGAATCCAGAAAACTCTTCAAGCTGCAAAACTACTCCTACTGGAAAGTAACCCTTTCATTTTGCAGCATGAATCCTTTTCTGGATTAAATTGCTGTGCATTAGATTATGTAGTGGTCCCCCCTCCTTGGGGTGGTTGTGGTAAGAGGAGGAAGACCTCGCAAACAGGTGTTGAAGTACCTTTTGTCCTACCGGAGCTTCCTTTGTCATCTGTATATCCATGCAGTAATGCTTGGTGAAGGTTTGTTGTGATGCCCATGTCGCCGCTGCACATATAGGGTCTATTGGCACATTGGCCATGAAGGCCAGGGTTGTCCCTTTTTTCCTTGTTGACTTTTGGACAGGAGTTTAGAGTTTTTCCCGCTGAGGAATAGCATACTTGAATTGCTTCTACAATCCCACGCGCAATTGTCCCCTTTGTCACAGTTGCTCCTTTGTTGGACTAAGAGACAAACAATTAATTTCCCGAAATTGCCTTGTATCTTGTAGCTAATATAGTAAAGCCCTTCTTACATCCAGGCTATGAATGCTTTTTTCTAGTCCTGTTTGTGGCTATTTAAAGAAAACTGCTAGCTGAATGCTCTGATTCACGCGCAATTTGCTCACTACCTTAGGTAGAAATTGAGGGATGGTCCTTAGGATAACCTTGTACCTGAGGATTTGCATGTATTGTTCCTCAATAGTTAATGCTTGTAGTTAACTTGCTCTGCATAAATATCGTATAGTTTCTTACCTGTCGGTGTAGTTTTGCAGCTTGAAGACTTTCTGGATTCACTATGCTGTGCATTATTCCGCCATCTAGTGGTTGGGTCCGGAATTGTAGTATTTCTGGTGTAACAGAGGAAAGGGAACAATAAGAGGAAAGGGAAGCCACTCTTAACCAGAGTTCCAGTGAGCCATGGGTCTTCTCCCCTAGTAATGGCAGAACCCAAAGTTGGCTCTGGTGAGGCTTCACCTGACCACAAGGAAGTCCTGAGCCGTCAGGAAGCTGTCCAGCTACAGGGTGTCTTCCCTGCACTGACAGAAGAGAGAGTGGAAGAAGGGTGTCTTCCACAGAATGTAGTAGCCCCCAACTCACAAACGCAAGAGATTCCAAGAACCCACAGATGCCCATAAAGCAGCTCAGCCACCTGTCGGTGGAGAGCTTAGGGTGTGGTTCTGGAGTCCAACAGCTGTCAGTAGCCTATGTTGGGTGCTGGCCTTTATAGCAGCACTGTGCTTGGCATGGGAGGAAGCCCCACTTTTTTTTTTTTTTTTTTTTTTGAAAAACCTTTATTGACATTTCAACCAATAACAAGTATGGGCCTACAACCCCCGGGGCCGGCCGCTAAGCAGTCAGAGTAACAGAAATCAATATTTATCACAGGCAGCACCTCGGGGAGCAGAATCTCCATGCTAGTATACTCTCGGCCACTGAACAGCCCAAGTAGGAGACCAGGATACAAAAGGTTTTCATTTTATAGTAAGGGAGGATGGAAGGATCAGGTGCCAAACAGTTTCCCGGCAGCAAGAAATGGCAGGCAGAATAATAAACGTCAACAATAAACAGCAATTTATCTAGTCAATGGCGCTGAAACAAGAAGTTCAGGATGTGGAGGAATATCACGGCCATTTGCGCCTGCAGTCCCCTGCCCTAAGACCCAGAAAACACCACGGAAATTGTGGCACACATGAAAACGCAGCGATTAACAACGAAGGAGTTCTACCATGCTGATCCCAGAAAAGAAAGACAAAGAAAAGTAAGAGAAGAAAAAGGAGGCCATGGAAAAAAGGGGTTAAAGACTAAAGGATCCCCTCCCCCAACCCCCCACCCTGCACCTCTGCAGATGAGTACGGCCCCCCCCCAGCAGTGTGCCTGTCGCCCCGGAACCAGACCCGAAATATAGAAGAAACAGAGAAAGAGGAGTAAGAAAAGAAACCCCACCAGACGGGGGGTAGAGAGAATATTAATAAACTGGAGGAGGGCCTTCAAAACATGCCCCCGGCTTCTCCCTCCCGCACAATATGTTTTCCCCCAAGGCAAACAATAAGCAACACAAAATCGACCAAGTCAAAGAAGAATGGGGAGCAATATGCGCCTATTACACTAACAGTTATGCCGTGAGAGCACGCAACCCCTGAGCCCGCCCGCCTATTAGATGACCACCTCTGAAGGATCAGCCTTATCCTTGGCCACTCTTTGCGAATCTACCCATG
This sequence comes from Triturus cristatus, assembly GCF_964204655.1. Taxonomy (NCBI): domain Eukaryota; kingdom Metazoa; phylum Chordata; class Amphibia; order Caudata; family Salamandridae; genus Triturus; species Triturus cristatus. The sequence continues at coordinate 269,455,394 of NC_140594.1, forward strand.
CATACCCATCGTCCCAGTGCCATGTCCAATGTTACAAAGAAGAGGAGCGTCCAAAAAAGAACAGGAAGCGACACACACAGGCAGGGTGGAAGTCTCTGAACACCAACACAGTCAGCAGTATGGAGAGTCGTCTTTCCCAGAGCTGCCCCAGGATCTGCACTGCACACAAGGTCCAAGAAGGCGAAATCAGCCAGAGCAGGAGACCGTTGCTTGAATATTGCCTGGGTCGCCGGAGGCCGCGCACGGGACAAGGCCACCACCCCCCACTCAGGTCCAAGACCTCCGGAACAGACCAGACCCCCAGCCAGCCGATCACACGTTAATATACTGTCCGGAGTTTCCAGCTGGTCACTATCCACAGGGGCGGCCACGACACTGTCCTCCTGTGTGCAGTGTAGGAAGTCCCCGTGTACCTGGGGACAGGCAGGCAGCAACTGTTCCGACGCTGATGCCACCCCATCAAGCTTACTCCCCAATACCCAGGCGCCGTGAACCAAGGTGGAATGAAGGGCACCGAGAGCCTCGAGAAGATCACCATACCCCAGCACAGCTCTCGGCGCTCGCTCCGCTACGCTCCTCATAGTCGCACACTTCCAATCGTGCTGCGACCCAGTGTACAGGATGGTAGACTTCGTCCTGTCAAGATGGCCGCCGGGTAGGTCCAACCCAGATTGGGACCAGGACTCAGGGACAAGCGCCTCAGGTTCCATGTCACTGGAATCAAGGTTTCGGGGGCAGGCAAAAAATATATCCGGTGTGTGGTCCCGGGCAACAGTCATCCCCACCACGGACCTGCGCCCGCGGAAATCCGGGAGCAGTCCGCAAGAGTCAGGGCGAGTTACGGGCGGCGGCCGGGCAGCTCACCGGCGAAGGCTGAGGCAATCACCGGGGAATCTTGGATTAGCCACCTCGGGCATGCACTCGTTCCGCTACGCTTAGTGGTAGGAACGACCACGGCGAAATGTAGGCCGATATTCGCACCGCTCCGATTAGTCCGACTCCACCCAGTCACCAAAGGCCGCTGTTGTTGAACTGCCGCCCGGCCATGTTATCCACTCGAGGTCCCGGTTCCAGGGTTGCACAGGCCGCAAACTTCAAATGGACATTTCTCCGGCGATACCGCCGCCAGAAACTTCGGAGTCACACGATCGGTTGCCGCTCTCATTCACCAACACGGGCATATAGCGCAGGCTAAGGATCTCATGCAGGATATCTGTGCGGGATGCGGAGGTTCACGGAGCCGGGAGCCTACGCTGCCGTCCCGGTCGCCATCTTGGCTCCTCCCCCCGAAGCCCCACTTTTTGACTACTAGATACTGGTTTGCAACTCTGGCAGTGCACTGAGGTGTGCAAACCAGATTTCAGTGACATTGCTCTTTCCCTTAAAACAAGCTAAAATCTAATTGTAGCCCAATTTACAAGGACTTTAGCACTCCAATAAGCACCTGGTAAATAGTACCCCGGGTGCCTACGGCATGGGTACAAAACAGGGTCCCTAAGGTCTACAGCATGTCTTATGCCAACCTAAGAGACCCACACACAAATTACATGCAGACTACCATTGCAGGCTGCATGAAATGGTGCAATCCATTCTAAAAACATGACATGGCACACTCAACTTGTCACCATGCCAAAGTGTAATTATTATTAATTCATTCTTGATATAGCGCATGGCTACCCTGAGGCATCCCAGCGCTGGTTGCAACCATTTAGAGGACTACAGTCGCACAGCAGGTTCTGGAAGAGCCATGTTTTTAATTGCTTCCTTAATGCAAGGTGGTGGGTCACTGATCGCAGCTGAATCGGGAGCGTGTTCTGAATCGGGAGCGTGTTCTATAGAGTGGACGCATTGCATGAGAACATACGACCACCAGATCGCACTCTCATGACTTTGGGAACAATTGCTTGGAATGGATTGGCATATCTTAGGTTCCGAGAGGGGCGATGAAAAGACAACACATCGCGGTTACTTTTAGGACCTGTACCCCAGAGGGTTTTATGCGCTATGCATAGTGCTTTGAACATTATGCGTTCTGTGATGGGTAGCCAGTGCAGTGCCTTCAGTGCTGGTTTAGCTGATTGTTTTCTAGGGATGTTGTGTAGCAGCCTCGCTACGCAATTCTGCACCGCCTGTAGTTTCCTAGTGGTAGCTTTCGGGGTGCCCAGGTATAACAAGTTACAATAGTCCAACCATAGCAAAACCAAAGCTTGTACCATAGTTCTGCGTGCAGGTACCGGGAGTAGTGGCAAGATTTTCCGCAGTTGCCTTAAAATGTCATAGCATGATGCTGCTACTTGTACTGCTTGGTGGTCCAGTTTTAGTGATTTGTCTAACCAGATTCCTAAGCTTTTGATCTTTACTTTGGGTTTAGGAGGTGAGCCCAAGCAGCTTGGCCATTTCACAGCAGGAGAGCACCTAGTGCGATTACTGAGAATCATTAGCACAGTCTTATCCCCATTCAGCTTGAGGTATGATTGGTCCATCCAAGAAGCCACAGTTCTTAAGCAGGCTTCTAGATCGACTGAGATCTTCTTAGGGTGGTTAACGGTTACAACTAGCTGAGTGTCGTCCGCATAAGTCACAATCTGGACCGCATACAGAAGGGCTATTTCAGCAAGGGGTCTTAGATACATAATAAAAAGGGTGGGGCTCAAAGAGGATCCCTGAGGGACCCCACGTGTTAGCGGGATCTTTCTTGCAGAGGGGATGCCTTCGAATATCTGGAATGTTCTGTCCGTTAGAAAGGATTTATACCAGGAGAGGGCTTTGCCTGACACTCCCACCGCTTTTAGTCTGTTCAGGAGAATGCTGTAATTTACAGTGTCAAATGCGGCACTAAGGTCAAGCAGGATGATCGCCACTGTGCCTCCCTGATCAAGGACTTTCCGTGATGCCTCCATAACGGTTTCTGTGCCATGGTTAGGTCGGAAGCTTGTCTGGGAAGTGTGTCAGATTGAGTGAGATTCAAGGTAATTAGTAAGGGTGATTATATGTTTTCTAAAATGTTGCTGGACATGGAGAGTAACGAAACTGGTCGGTAGTTGCTCAATACTTCCGGGATGAGGTGTGGTTTTTTAAGTAATGCCTTTACCATGGCGTGTTTCCAAGACCTCGGTACTTGGGCGGCGATTATGGACGAGTTGAGAACTTCCAATAAAACCGTAAGTATAACCTCCTTTACCTTGTGCAACATATGCACTGGGGTAGCATCACAGGGGAAACCTGACTGAACTGTAGTGAAAAGTTTGGAGAGTGTATCAAGGTCTAGCATGTGAAGATCTTCTAGAAGAGCAGATCCACCCTCGGCCCTTTCTGATTCAGTGATCAGGTTCTCGGGGTTGGGAACCGGGGGAATGCATTATATATATTGAGAACTTTTTTGTTAAAAATTCTGCTAGTTCCATACAACGTTGAGGTGCAGATTCTGTGGACCTTTCTGGCTGGGGGCAGTTTGTCAGTTTCTTTGCTATTCTGGCAATTTCCCTGGGTGCATTGGTTGCAACCCTTTATTTTCTCCTCATAGTATTGTGCCTGAGCGCTCTTAGTTTCTGTCTGGTATGTTTTGATCGCTTCTCTATAATTTCAGTTTTTTTTCTAGACTGTAATTTTTTCTCCAAGCCCTCTCAAGTTTTTTTGCATTTTTGTTTTAAATTCTCGTACTTTTGTCTTGTACCATGGAAACCGTTTTTCTATAGGTCTCTTTGTACTCCATTTGTGAGGAATAATGGAGTCCAGGGGTGATACAATCCATTCGTTGAGGTTATTGGAGGCAGTACAATGGTCAGAGTCACCTGACGGGATAGTGTTTGATAGTGTTGTGGACCAGACTTCCGGAGCAAGTTTTGCCCATGTTCGGTCCCAGCTCTTAGCAGCTCGAGTGTTGGGTGTAAGGGTTGACTGTTTCCAAAGTATCGGGATTATCAGGTGATCCGACAAAGAGACTGGGGATGGACTTTCTACTGAGGGCTTCTCATCATTTGAAAATACTGGATCTAGGGTGTGCCTTTATCGTGGGTAGGGCTAGTGACTTTTTGAAAGAGTTGTAAGGCCTGTAGGTTTTGTGTAAGACTAAGGACCTCAGCTTTATTGGGGTCTTCTAAGTGCAGGTTGCGGTCACCCAAAATAGTGAAATTAGAGGCGGAGCTTGCCATTGTTGCCGCCATGTCTGTAAGGGATTCGACAAACGCCCGCCGCACGGGCCTGGAGGACGATATATCAGAATTCCTGAAAATGAGGGAAAAGGTGAGCAAGACTCCCATACTTTCACAATCCTGGATGATATCTGGTTCAATACGCCCCTTTATGTGATCATTAAGGATGATAGCAATCCCCCCGCCCTTCCGTAAGACCCTATCCCTCCTAAGTGTGTGATATCCTGGGGGTAGCGCCTGTACCACATCAGGCTCTGCATCCTTGTGCAGCCACGTTTCAGTCAGGAACAGAGCCTCCGGCTGTTCTTCACTGAGTAGAATATTGATTTCAGAGATGTGTTTTGGTCAGGACACTATATGCATGTCACCCCTACGGCAGGCCTAGAAGCCCTAAGGCAGGGTGCATTGCATTATAGACAGTATATGTGAGGACACAGCTGCATGAGCAGATATGCCCCTGTGATGTCTAGTTCAATTACTAGACATCACATCAATTACTAGATATTGGAAGTGATCAGGGAAGCCATCTTAAGGCTTACCGGGGACTGGTCATCACAAGTTACCCAGCTATATGATGACTTCACTGAAAAAACTGGTGTTTGGTATCAAACACCTTGTCTTAATAAACCCATACTTATCCCATTACTAGAATCATTATTATGATCTGCACCCACAGGGCACCTTATAGGTGCTCCCTGAAACCTACTAGTCATCTAGTGTGCTGGCTGACAGGTACTTTCCAGCCTGCCATCACAGACAAGTTTCTGACCCCCAGCAGGTAAGAGCCCACACTCTCTAAGGCTAGAAACAAGGTCCTCCAGCAGGATGGCTAGTGATTTAGCTTTTCAAGACCAAGGGCTTCAAAGCCCCTGCCGCCTTTGATATGTGACCCTGGCTTCCCCCAGACCTGGAAGCTGCAACCCCCTGCCCTGAGGCCCATTTGGTACCTGACAGTTGGGAAACTAGCTTGTTTTTGGTGTAATTAGGAATTTGGGGCAGGGTTATGCCCACTCCCCACAGGAAGCTGTCATATAGAGGGTGCAGTGACAGCACAGGTTAAAGTAGCCGATTCGCTACTACCCTACACTCCCCTGAACATCCCTAAATTGAGAATTTAAGTGGCCACTTGACATCAGGAAAACAGATTCATTTGACCAAAGAAGGAGGACAAAGAAGAGCAGAGGAATGCAAGAACTGTGGACTTGGCACTAAACCCTGCCCGTCTGCTTCTGTCTCAACATTTGCATAGACCCGACTCGCCCTGCAGCTGTGCATCCTCCAAAAGCCTCGGAGAACTGCCAGCACTTTGCCAAACCGTCAGCATCCCCCTTGAAGTGGAGGAGCCACTTCTTTGCAGCCTGCAGACACTGACTGCAACATCCGGTTTACCAACCTGCTGACCACCGGGTCCACTGAAGCAGCAGATGCACAGGAGGAGATCAGCATGCTTCAGGAGGTCTGATCCATCTCCATACCAAGTTTTGAGAAGCCAGGACCCTCATCAGCTGCCCTGCACCAATACCCGGGGTACCGGACCCCTCGCAGCACCCAAGACCTGTCTAGTGTTCAGCCCGGACATCCACACCGCCAAGACCGACCTACCAACGAGGGAGGTCAGCATCACCGAGGCCAGCACCAAGAGTGGCCCTGCTGTCCTGTTTTGTCCCCATCTCCAGGTCAACCCAAAATGTGAGAGCCTCCAAAATAAGCGACCCACCAGTCAAACCATTTCTGCACCCAAGCCCCACAGCCCAAGTTCGAACCTACGGACGGTGCCCCCTTCTCCAGATACCCTTAAGAACCGATCCCCCTTTGGGTTCCGACTGACTTGTTCCCAAGTCCCCACTTCCAGCATTTTCTGCTCCACAGGCTTCAGTTTGGCGTTTGAGGCAACCCTTGCGACCAGCACCTCTGCACCTGGACACACCAGGGCATGTAAACCGAAACTGCTGGAGGCTCTAAAGACCTTGCCCCCCTACTTACCTTAAGTCTAGAAGTACTCTGTAACTCAATTGCAAATACCCCTATGCAGTGTATGTTTCTTCCATAGGATAACATTATCGCGTTCAAGGCTCATGCCGCAAATCTGACAACTATATTTTTCAAGTGTCTGAAGATCGCTAACTCGAAAAGTACTTACCTAGCTTTGTAGACCTTGGTGTCCAATTAAATATAAATATCTATTTTATTTTTCAAAATTGGTGCCGAATTTGTTTTTGAGTGTGTCTCTTATTTATTGACTCTGTGTGTGCAACAAATCCCTAACACTCCACTCTGATAAGACTAAGGCTGCTCGACCACACTACCACAAATTGAGCACCTTGGGTTTGTTGAAGCAAGCCCCTGTAAACTAATAAGAGATACCTGGACTCTATACACAGTGCACCTCATTTTGGTACACTATATAGAGAGCCATCTTCCTACATCCACTGACTGCACAGATATACCACTAACTCTTTATATGCTACTGCCAAAAGTTATGGACTATACTTTCTTTACCGGGTTTCATGCCATCGTACTTTCTGTCATGCAAACCATTTCTGTCAATGTATTACTCTGTCGCCAAACTTAACAGTCAAATTTCACTAACACCATTTCATCTGAGACATTAGTTTCAAATACAAAGTTCACTATTTGGTCCACTCATTTGGACTCCAAAATTCGATCACACATTTGTTTTCCAGAGTGCAAGCTTTAATGAGACTACCCTTCACTAGCTCTGACTGCACTGCTTTGGCCCATGCAAGTCAGAATATGGCAAACACAAAAGAAAGCACTCCCAATTTGTTACTCTTTGCAATGCATCTTGAAAACAATCTTATTCATCTCAGATTCTTATAATCTCATCTTCTTTGCCGCAACAAACACGTTTTCCCATGCTTGTCTCATCCATCCCCCATAACATTTTCACAGAAGACTCATGAATTTCCTTTTACACTAGCATTAGCCTTGATTTTGTTGTCAACAGGGCCACATAACAGTGCCCGTTTCCAATTAATTCAGGTACTGTCAGCATCATTTCATAGACCACTCACTACTTTGACAAATCATCCATCTTCTACTTTGCCATTTCTGAGGTGTCTTAGTCCTCCAAAAGTAGAGAGAGTGACCGGACTATCTGTAAAACGCCCTACCTCCATCAACTACCAGGTCACTCCATGCTTCATAAAATTCTCTATTTTTTCCTGCAACACTTTCACCATGCCCTTGACTCTACAACGGTTTACTCTTCTTTTCAGAATCTTCCTTCTAGATTGTTATTTTTGTCAAAAGACCCACTTTCCTTACCCTCCAAGCAACACTACCTCTACTCCTAAATCCCTTCCCATTACTGCCTCAGTCTTTTCCTTTGTTGGACTATACATTCCTTCCAATCCCGTCAATTATACAGTGAGGAACACACTCACCTCGACCACAACTTCATTGGAGTCTCCTTTTTCCTGTTTCACTTCTACCAACTTGACGCGCTTCGCTCTCTCATGTGGGCCTGGAAGTGACTGGTACTCAACAACTTCCTCATTCCTTTCGATGACATTAGAGTTTCTCTTCTTAGCAATTGGCAACTAAAGAAGTGGATTACAAAATAGAACAATAGTGTTGAGCTTTCAAATACAATTTCTGGAAGTATTGCAACAAGAGAAGTGCAATCTAAAGGTCTGCAAGAAACAGCGCACCACACACACTGAACCTGCCAAGGGTCCAACTGTTTGGAACAGTACTGCACCATGGAAGACAATCATAGAGATGGTGTAAGATATGGTTATTTTGTAGTCCTGGTTCTGCATTATAACAACTTCATTGGAGTTATAAACTTAGAACTATTCCCGCTGCCAGTGTGGGTCCCTGAATGCTCCTTGCACATATAGGTATTTTTTTAGGAAGGGAAATCCAATTATGTTTCGGTCAAAAAAGGTGTGGAAAAAATCCAGTGTTCCCAAAATCCCAGCAAAACGAGTCTGAAATAAGAACTGACTGTGAGGCCAACTGTCAGTACAAGACAAACTGGGGCAGAGCATGTTTTTCGTTGCCTTTCTAATGTAAGCCCCTAAGGTTGCATTTTCTTAATTGCTATATAGATATCCTCATAGTTTTTTCTGTTTGAAGTGGTCTCCTCAATGCAACAAGGAATACTTCTAAGTTTTCCCTTTTCGACTCAGATACCAACAAATTAAACACGATTAGTTAAGTGCTTGCCAATAGCAATTTGAACTGCCCCAATTAAAAGGAACATTGCCACATTAAACCTTGACACACAAAGTACGCCAAATTTTTCCAAACGCGACATGTCATGGTACCAATGGACGTTGGCAAAAGGCTCTGTGGAATCAGATGAATAAATTATAAAGGTCACAATCAACTTTGATTAAAATGGAAATTGCAGAGCTACGATAATAGTGTGCATTGGTTATGTAAGAGAAATGGGTGGTGCTAAAAATAAAGTTTGAGGAACACTGAAGTATGTTAATCTGACATTGGAGTCAACAGTCAGGATATATATATATATATTTACTTTGGCATATGTAATCATGCTGAAATCGTTACTTTCTGTTACATAAATAAATTAAACTCAGTGATGCAAGTGAAAGCAACAAGTTCTTCCTCAGTGACACCTGGTAGAATAACTACTCTCACCTCTTCAAAGGGAAGGCACACAAAACCTGGAGAAACGCTCAAAGACTTCAAACAGGTTGAGGATCTTAACGCCACTGAACAAAGCTTATTTGTGACAGGAGGTAAAGGGTGCTAGTGGCCAGAAACGTGGAGGTCACTCTGTGTGGGGCCTAAGACCTCTCAAGAGCAGGATCTAGTAGAACCTTCTAGATGGTAACAAATGCTCAGTCTTCCTATTATAGGGCACCTGGCAAATAAAGCTCCATTCAAAAGTGCCTTAGAATGAGAATTCGGCTGCATGAACGAGAACACTCCATAGCCTAAACAACGCATGCAGACTGGATGAGACAATGTGTGATACCTCAGAGCTCTCTGCAGAATGGTAGGGGTAAATAAATGGTGGACAAAGCAAAACAGTGGTCACAAAGCACATGCTTTGAGAAATGAGGGATTAGGAGGCACAGCAAATTGCGGACAGTGCATAAATAATGGGTAATTCATCAGCAGGTCTTTAAGTGTTTGGAAATGGAGTAATAGAGGATTCCCTGGTGTATCTAACTATGCATAGTTCAACCCACAGCACAAAGCTGTGAGGAAATATGCTGCTGACAGCATACTTCCTGACACAGGCCAGATCAATTAGGGGATGGAACAATGGAAGAAGATTAAGTTATTTCCTTGCCGATGTGTATTCAACTGATTCTGCAAGTGAATGAATAGCTTAATAGATCACATCCAAAGCAATGGTTTAAAAGGAAGCACGATGAAAGCACTGTAACTTTAAGACAGCTCTGCTGTCCAAGACATGCAACACTGATGTAACCTGATGGCATGGAGTCTATGATGGTTTGTCGAGATTAGTTAAATCCTGGAGAACATTCTGCTTCTATGACCTTTACAACTACAGCATGGAGAGGGGCAGATCTATTTACATGAAACCTTGGGAATAACACATTGTTTAGTTTAATACCTGTTGAATACTACAACCCAACTATAACGATGCACCAATGTCTGGTGTACAACGAAGAAATGCCTTGCAATGTCAGGAGCGAGCCTGTCGGAGCTGTTAAACCCAAGAAATAGCCCTGCCGTCCAATACCTTGTTCAATATCATGTTAACAGTGTATTCTATCCAGCGTTTCGTCAGTGAGTATGCTGCAGAACCTGTGGATCTCACCTGGGGTGTCTTGACTGGTGTTGGTTTTTTCGACAACAAGGTTTTCGGAATTTTGGGTGTGTTAGCTTCACGCCTGGTGTTTTGTGGAGTGATCGGTGTTGATTTCGGGATGGGCGCAGCTCTGGAAGGTGTTGCAGTGGCAGTGCTGTTCACTTTTGCAGTAGACGCGGTACGGGGCTGGGTCCTGGATGCGCTTGCTGCCTCCCTTGGCAGAACACTTGACAGCTTAAAAGAGTTCCCAGTCTGACGAGGAGGCACAACTTTTTTCGTCACAGTGCTGGTTTTCGGGGGAGGGGTCCTAATAGGGGTGCGTTTTAGGACAGCAGGTAAAGGTGGAGATCGTGGCCGTGATGTTCTGGTCGGTGGTGGTGGTGGTGGTGGTGGTGGTGTTGGTGGTTGTGGAGGAGGAGGAGGACTCTATAGAAGAGATGAGAAAGCAGTTGCTTCTTACATGCAGTTGATGTTAACATTTAGGAAACAGCAATTCAACAAGAATTCAGCCACTCACCTCTGTTGCTGGCCGGGTGGTCACTTCTAGAGGAAGTTTCTTCAGGTCTGCATGAGACCGCACTGATGTTGTTTTCTACAATAATGGATTTGAGAAATGTAAAATAAATTCACAGATTACAACATATGCTACATTATCTGGGCAATGGTTGTCTGATCCACCCAACAGCAACCTCCGTAGCTTCCTACTACAAAAAGATATAATACAATCAATATTCACTCGCCTCGGTTTGTTCAACAGTACCTCCCGATATGTATATGAATAGCAGATCAGCCATATCTGAGAAAGCCTCTAAATCCGCAAACAGCTTTTAAATAAATACAAGCCCTACAGCCTTTTGTAGCTCCCTCATGTTTAGCATCCAAATCTCCAGCATCAACCTACTATAAATCAATTGCAATAAAAGCCCACTATATACAAACCTCCAGAACCTCAATAAAAAGAAGGATTTTTTTACATCATAGATGTAGTCTCATTTTAGTGTCCTAGTCTGGTGCTCATTGTTTGCGGCACCACAGAAAGTTGGCTGCTTTTGCCTCGCACTCAAACTAGCCGTGCAAGTATATTGCATACCACAAACCCTCCTGCCTAAAGTGTTAATATTTGTCCTCCAAATATGCTGTCAGTATGTGTGGAGTAGCATACCCACTCTTCTGATCCACAATTATACAAGTAGGCATCCTGTGACAGTCAAGATTCCCTTTAGATACTCTCTTTACAAGGGGACCTAAATCTTTATGTTAGTCCAATACACACTGAGGATGTAGGCATAGCACACGGGGGGGGGGGTGTCATGGCGACTCTTCACTTTGTTCAGCACCAAAACACCCAGCGTGCAATGGCAGTGTATGTGTGTGTGTGTGTAAAGGTACAGGGCCTCTAAGGGTGGCACAATAAGTGCTGCAGCCCTTAGGACACAGCGCCCTTGGTACATATGGTACCATTAACAAGGGACTGACGTGGCCAAAGAGTGCCAACTGGGTTATATTTTAATGTAGTTTAGGGAAAGAATATAGGCCCTGGGTACCTGGCTGGCAGGAACCGAGGGCACACTCAAAGTACATCAATAGTTTGGCAAAAAGTGGTGGCAACTATGCAAAAAGAGGGAACTTTTTATTGCAGTAACTATGTCAAAAGAGGCACTTTGTCACACTCCCTACACACTCACTGCCCACCAGGCACACACCAACAGTACCCAATACCAGCCTCTCACACCCACACTCACCACCCACTCACCACACAACACTCACTCTCTCATCAAACAAGCATAGGAGATCTGGGATCTTCTGCATCACCACGCACAGGAACTACTTACTGTTCCTCATGTAAACCTGCCTGTACCCAGCATCAGACCGGAAACCACCAAATCTATACCTTCAGCCACAACATCACCACGTAAGAGAGACAGCACAAGCCTGGAGAACTCGGTGCAATCATCTTCAAGCATGCCATTAGCATCGCCATCTCCACGGACCCAGCCATTAACCACAAGGGACACCTGTTGTTCAAACTTCACATCACAGTCAACTCCAGCTTGAGGGGCTGCCTCAACTACAAACCACTAGGACCATGCATCAACTTTGCCAAATCATTGTAGACTTTGCCGCTCCCCTCATCCTTCACTCCAACACCTTCATCCTCCTGAGAGACCCCAACTTTCACATAGAAGACCGCACAGACCCGAACATGATCGCACTACTGGAAGACCTAGGGAACCTTTGCCTCATCCAGCACATGAAAGAATCCACAACACCTGACACTTCCTAGACCCTACCTTTAACACGCTTGACAGTATCTCATTTGACAAGCCTACACTGATCAACTGGAGAGCCCATGCCTTTGTCAAGTTTAGCATTCTTGTCCCCCACCAATGCAGATACATGACCACCAGACCTGCCTGCTGCAACTGGAACAAAATCCCAGAGGAAGACTGGTCCTACATACTGTCGACACAGTGACCCAAATATAGCAGAAACCAACCTAAAGCCATCAACTGGCTCACCACCTGCACAGATATTCTGGTACCCCTCAAACACAGCAAAGACACAAGATCCAAACCTCAAGCAAGTGGGTACCCAGAGACTCAGGATGACAAAACACTATTGCAAACACCAGGAGCGCAAATGGAGAATGAGCCATGACAACAAAGACACCTTCAAATGTGCACTGAGACGCTACCACTAACTGATCCAGACCACCAAATGCACCACGATGATAGTCCGTATCAAAGCCAACCTCAACAGCAGCATAGAGACTTTCGCCACCGTGTAAGATTTCATCTCTCCAGCAGTCACCGCCAACAGCTTCACCCACTCAAATTCTCTGCAACAAACTCTCTTAATTCTTCTGTAGCACGATAACCTCAATATATAGCAACTTTGAAGCCCCAAATCAGACATGATAAATCATGAGCTGATCTTATTACATTTACTTTTCTGTCTGTGATTTAATTGAGAGGATTATGTAAAGTGAACTGTGTGACAATTCAACTGTGCTAAACATGTTAAATGAAACAATGAAAAAGCTAAGTGAACAGTTCAAACATTTCAAATATATTTCACTAGTTATGAAGACCCATTTTTGTAATGCTGTAGTGAAAAAATATTTTATGGGATCAAAACAAATGAGAAAACTTTACTTGGGGATGTGCAATTTTTTTAAATTTTTGCTGAAACCCAATTTCCAAAAATTGTTTATGCGCTATTATCTGTAAAACTACATGATAGCAGTAAAGTTATCTGTAAATGACAATGCACTATCGCATCATGCTTTGGTAATGATATTTATGAAAAGTAAGTTTTTAAACATTAACTGGGAATTATTACTGCTGCTGCCCAGATGACAAAGCTATTGGTGAAGTAAGAGGCAAGCCAGGAATCATGTGTACCCTATATATGGGCTCAATTCTTGTTATATATGGAGCAAACATTTAGTCTAGTAAATAAAAAATAGTTTTTTGTACAGCAGAAATAGTGAACTTGCATATTTGAAGGTGCTCTCTTATGTGATAATTAATAAAAAGCTGGCTTCATAAGACAAAATATTTTCCAAGGATCACACAATTTGAAACCAGTTCACGGGGCAAGTACATTACAGTTAGGGTGGGTAGATTATTATTGTCACTAGAACTGCAGGTTTAGTAACAGTTTTATGATTTTTCGAGTCCTGCTTCAACAGTGCCAGGCCCTTTATCAGCGTTGCAATAGATTCCTATGGAATGGTCCTGATGCAAGAGATGAAGATTGCTGAAGAAGCTCTAAGGATGCTGTGCATACAAAGCGGTCGATGGGGGGTCTTCCTGCAGGGATTCCTTGGTCCACGAAGATGGTGAGGGTACCCTGGTAGAAGGGTCGACGTCTCACTAAGCCCTCTCCAATCGGGCTAAAGTTCAGTCACACATTGTTGCTGTCACAGGTCCATCCTTCCTGGGTCGATAACTTTCATTCTGAGGGTCACAGCAACTTTCCGAAAGAACTCACGAGATTAGCAAACTCAAGTGCAACTCTGTGCGTCGGGTCTTGGTCCTTTGTGCTGCACTGTGGTTATGGCAGCGACTTAAAGACTATGGGGTACCAACTTGCCCCAGCAGGCTTCTTCTGCTGTTGTGTCCCTGTGCTGCGAACAGGCCAGTCAAATGGCCCTTGGAGATCTCTTGGCTTGACTTGGCTCTAGAGACGACTACTCTTTGAGCAGGATACGGCAGAAACAGTTCCTCTCTTCGCTAGACACCAGGTGCAGTTCTCATCGGTGCCATGTTTCCTTGCTGGTCACTGAGTGCAGAAGGGCAGCCCTTCTGAGTCGGTCGAGATCCAAGTTCTGGGTGCCAGGACAGCCCTATTTATCTTCAGAAAATAGCCTCAGGGTAGGGTGCGGTTGGAAGCCAACGGGCTACCAAGTTCCCTCCTCCTGGTGACCACTTCCTGGGAAGTGTGGCATTTGGCTATCCCAGGATGAACCATTCTGCCCACTCCCAAGATAGCGAGACCACTCTCTTGACACTCAGAGCTCCCTTACCCACCCTCAGAGGTGTAGCTACCAAGGAGCTTCATGCCCCTGGAAAAAACGGTTTGACAATTGGCATCTACTCTCCTGTCCCCAGTGCAAGCCTGTATACCTAAGCAATAGGGCAGCCCCTCTGCCAAGTGTTACCTATTTGTCCTTCAAAAGTGACTTCTCCTTTGAAGCTCAGCTTTTGGGCTAACAGCCGCGTGGCTTCATGCAAGAGGGAGGTAACACTGCTCTCGCTTGCAGGCCCCTAGTGTGTCCTTTCCTGGGAGTTGTTAGCATGTCTCCCCACGAGGGCAGAAAGTGCCTGCAGGACAGGCCCCACACACATCACTGAAACCGTGGGCAACTAAAGTGGCAACTTCTGAAGGTGTACTTTGCCCACCAGTGACATTAAATTCGATCTAACCATTAAACTGGATGTAATGTACTGATTCTTTTATTACCTAACAGTACCAACCTTAGTAGTTCCATTGAGAAGTTAGCAGGGTTGGGTTTCCAGCCTGAAACTCTGTACTGGCCAATGGTGCAACTAGCCTTTCCACAGTAAAAGGATAATGTTACTTACCCAGTAAGCCTCTGTTCTTGGCATGTATAGCAGTAGATTCACGTGCTTTGCATACTCCTGTTATCTAGTGTTGGGTCCGGATGTTTGCAGTTTGGTTTTCTTCGAAGAAGTCTTTTCCAGTCACGAGCTAGGGGACTTCTCCTTGCGGTGATAGTGCACATGGGCATCAACTTCATTGTTAGATTGTTTTCCCGCAGAGGGTAAGAATGGAGTTAGTAGTGAAGAATAGAGATGTCCATGCGTATGTATGTATGTATGTATACTAAGATAGAGAACTGCAGCAGCTACAGGTACCCAGGGAGGAGGGTGGGCACATGTGAATCTACAGCTATCCATGTCAAGAACAGTTGCTTACTGAGTAAGTAACATTATCCTTTCGAGGCATGTGAGCTGTAGATCACATGCTTTGCATAGACTATATAGCAGTATTCTCCCAAAGCGGTGGCTAACCTGTAGTTGCTGGAGTTGTCTGAAATAGTGTTTGAAGTACTGCTTGGCCCACATTAGCTTGTCTCGCTAACACATCTACACAATAGTGTTTGGTGAATGTGTGCAGTGTAGACCGTGTTGCAGCTTTGCAAATGTCAACTATGGGAAGCCCCTAACTTGCGAGTGGAATGCGCTCTAGGGGGTACAGTTAGAGTTCTTTTAGCTTTTGCATAACAAGTTTTAATGCATTTAACAATCCACCTTGCAATACCTAATTTGGAGACCGGATTGCCCTTGTGTGGTGGTGTAAAAGCAACAAACAGTGTTTTGGTGTTAAGAAATTATTTTGTTCTTTTGATGTAATATAAAAGTGCTTTTTGACATTTGAAATGTGTAGTGCTCTTTCTGCAACAGAATCAGGTTGAGGGAAGAATACAGGCAATTCTACCGACTGATTTATGTGAAATGCAGATACTACCTTAGGTAGAAATTTGGGGTTTGTACAAAGAACCACTTTGTCTCTATGCAGTTGGAAAAAAGGTTCTTCTATGGTTAGTACCTGTAGTTCACCAACTCTCCTCAGTGAAGTGATAGTAATGATGAAAGCGCTTTTCATAGTGAGAAACTGTGGCTCGCATTTATACATGGGATCAAAAGGTGGCCCCATTATTCTTGTGAGGACTATGTTAAGATTCCATACTGGGTCAGGTGGAAGTCTTGGTGGTAAGACTCTTAAGTCCTTCCATGAAAGCTTTAATTACAGGCACCTATTTTGTAGATACGCAGCTATTGTGAGATGTAGCCTGATAGAGGTGTAAGACAATGGTGACTGCTGCAAGTGTAGCAGATGATATTTTGTATGGAAGCATCAAGAGGGTTGATGTGATTGTTATTGCATTACATAACAAAGCGTTTCCATTTAGCTGCGTAGCCGGCTCTTGTGTTAGGCCTTTTGGCCTCCCTGATGATGTTTATGCAGTCTGGTGGAAGGTGCAGGTAACCAAACTCTATGACTTCAGGAGCCAGATCGCGAGGTTCAGTTGTTTGAGATCTGGGTGTCTGATTTCGCCATGGCTCTGTATGAGGAGACTGGATGTTAGGTGCATCTTTTGATGCGGGACCAGAGACAGCTTCAGCAGGGTTGTGAACCATGGTTGGCAGGCCCATGTGGGAGCTACTAGGATCAGTGTGAGGGATGTTTGCTTGAGCTTCCGAACCACTGATGGAATGAGTGGGAGAGGCGGAAAAGCATAGGCAAATATTCTTGACCAGTTCATCCATAGTGCATTGCCCTTGGAGAGCGGGTGTGGGTACCTGGAGGCGAAGCTTTGGCATTTTGCGCTTTGGTGTGTGGCAAACAGCTTTATCTGAGGGACTCCCCAACTTTGGAAGTGTGGAAGGAGAACCTGAGGGTGAAGTTTCCATTTGTAAATTTGCTGCATCTGTCTGCTGAGGAGGTCTGCAGTCTGGTTGTTCACTCCTGGGAGGTGTTCCACTAGGAGATAGATTTTGTGGTGAATAGCCCACCTCCAGATGTCTTGGGATTAGTGGGACAGTTGCATAGTGTGTGTGTGTCCCCCCCCCCCTGTTTTTGTATGTAATACATGGTTGTCATGTTGTCTGTACGAACCAAGACTGCCTTGCCAACCAGGTGTGTTTGAAATGCCTTGAGAGCTAGAAAGATTGCAAGCAGCTCTAGATGGTTGATGTGGAGCAACCTTTGCTTTTCTCTCCATAGGCCTTTCACTGTGTGATGCTGAAGATCAGCTCCCCAGCCAGTGAAAGACATGTACGCTGTTAGTACTGTCTGTGGAGCCGGGTCTATGAAAGGCAGTCCTTTTGATAAATTGTGTGTGTTCCACCACTGCAGAGAGCGAGGAGTACAGCCGCTTACCAACACTATGGGCCACATGCATCAACGAGAAACCTGCTCGCAAACGGGCAGATTAGCAGAATCTGCCCCTTTGCGACCGGTATTTTTGCATTTGGGATGCATCATCCCAAATGCAAAAATCGCTATTTAAGGAATCTCTAAATAGCGATTCCTTAAATTGCGATTGCATTTAAGGAATCCCAAATTGAGATTCCTTAAATGCAATGCATGAAAGTTTACAAATTAGCGATTTCGCTAATAGGGGGAGCATTTTTCTAAGTTCCATTTTACACACACACATGCCCTTGGGGCATGTGTGTGTGCAAGATGTATTCATATGCAGATTTCAGGGGTGCAACAGGGTGTCCTTTTTGATGCCCTGGCACCCTTGAAATAGCATGAGCAATTTGCGATTCTCTAATTGAGATTAGCAAATTGAGAAAGTCCTCCCATTCATTCCTATGGGCCTCTAGGCCCATAGGAATCAATGGGGAGGTATTCCTTAATTGCGACTCGCAATTTGCGAGTAGCAATTAAGGAATGTTTAGAAATCGCTATTTTGTAAGCGATTTCTACATGCATACCCTTTTGCTATTCCTTATTAGCGAATCCTTATTTTTCGCTATTAAGGAATCGCAAATGGCATTGTTGATGCATGTGCCAGTAGATCGGTTAACAGACCCTGTGATTGGTTCCACTGACTTGCTAAGCAATCCTGAAGGGGACGATTGTGCAGCCTGGCATGGGGACCGATCATGATGCAAGATGCCATCATTCCCAGTAGTTGCATATACACCCAAGCTGGACACGAGTAATTGAATTGAAACTGGAGAACTAAAGCCTGAATGTAGCGAATTGTGGCTGCGTTGGGAAACGCTAGAGCCTTTTAAGAATTTAGGGTGGCTCCTAGGTAGTTTTGAGTATTGGCAGGCTGGAGATGTGATTTTAGCACATTGACTGTGAACCCCAGTTGATGTGGTAACTGATTGTTCTGTGACTGTGATGGAGACATCTTGGATACGTACTGGCTTTGATGAGCCAGTCATCCATGTAGGGGAAGACATGGATGTGTTGTCTTCTCAGGTGAGCAGCAACTGCCGCCAGACACTTTGTGAAGACTCTGGGGGCAGTGGTGACTCCGAACGGGAGTACCTTGAACTGGTAATGTTGCCCCGCTATCACAAATCTGAGAAATTTGCGATGAGCGGGATGGATTGGAATATGGAAATAGGCGCCCTTTAAGTCTAGAGTGTACAGAAAGTTGATCTTTTGCAGAAGTGGTAGTACTTGTTGAAGTGTTACCATGTGAAAATGGTCTGACTGATTTAGTTCTCTGAGGTCCATTATTGGTCTGAGAGAACTGTCTTTTTTGGGTATTAGAAAGTAAAAAGAGTACACGCCCGACCCGTGGTGTTGTGGTGGTACTGGCTCTATAGCCCTTTTGAGAAGGAGAGACTGAACCTCTTATTTGAAGAGGTGAAGGTGATCCGGTGAGTGTTTGTATGACCTTGGGGGAATGTTTGGAGGATTGTTGGTGAACTTCAGGCAGGAACCAAAACGGATAATTTCAAGTATCTACTTGTCTGTTATGGACTGCCAGACGGGTAGAAAATCTGAAAGTCACCCCCCAACAGGTGTTTAATGATATGGGGGAAGTGTAGTGAAGTCACTGCTTTGTGTTGGAGATGGAGGTGCGTGTATTTGAACCTCTACCTCTACCCTTGCCGTTTTTGCCTCTGTAACCCCCTGTGAAGTAACCTTTAGAGGCGGAGGGTTGGTTGTTGCCCTTGTACTTGGTGGTGGTCTCGGAGGAGGTATTTTTGGACCCTACGCGGTAGAAGGAGCGCCGAAAGGAACCACATGCTTGTGTTAGTTGAAGGGCTCCCATGGATTTGGCCACTTCAGTGTCCTCCTTCATTTATTCAACTGAGGAATCTACCACCGGGCCAAAGAGGTGTTCTTTGTCAAAGAGTGTGTTCCGTATGGAAGTCTGAACCTCAGGTTTGAAACCTGAGATACGTAGCCAGGCGTGCCTTCTTTAAAGGACGCTGGTGTTTACAGCTCTAGCAGCAGTGTCTGCAGCATCTAAGGAGCACCTGACTGCATTATTTGAAATGAGCTGTCCCTCCTGCACTAGGTCTTGCGCTTTAGATTTATGTTTATCAGGCAGAAATTGGAGCAATTACTCCATCTTGTTCCAATGCGCTCTCTCAAACCTTGCGAGCAGTGCTTGCGTGTTAGAGATGCGCCAGAAGTTTGCCACGTCCAAACCTGATGTGGGAAAAAAACAATCTAACAATGGAGTTGATGCCTATGCACAATATCACCAAAAGAAGGAGTCACCTACCTCGTGACTGGAAAAGACTTCTTCGAAGAAAAACAAACGGCAAACATCTGGACCCAACACTAGATAGCAGGAGTATGCAAAGCATGTGATCTACAGCTCACATGCCTCAAACACTACATTTTAGGGTTTTCACTGCTGGAACATGCAAACGTACATGTTCCACATTTCAATATACAGAACTCTGTCTTAGGGCTAGTTAGGCCTGCCATAGGAGTGACTTACTAACATTAAAAAGGGAGGTCTGGACTTTGCCATTACCTTGAATGGAAAAGTTGAGTTAGCAGTTTTAAACTGCCCTTCCAATCTGCAGTGGAAGGTTAAGACACGTTTTACCTTGTCCTACTCAGGGTTGTACAAAAAGTGAGGCACTCCCTGGGGGGGGGAGGGTGGGGGGTCCTAACTTACAGGCCCTGGGTACCCCTAGTACCATATACTTGTTAGGCTATGCCAATTGACACACAAGTCAATTAAACATACATGGTGACCCTGAACTGGTATTAAGAATTTATACGTACAACCAACAGATACGGTTTGAGTCATTCCACAGTATGTTTGAGCCCTGTAGTACGTGTCTGAAGACAACACGGGATTTCTTCGGCCTGAGGAAGCCTATAACCGGGAAAAACACGTTGGCTGCGTACAACTTTAATGCTGACAAAAGATTTCGAATAATGATTCAAACAGCCATAGTTGGCTTGCCCAGGTTCTGCTCTGTCTCTAGTACCCTTCGATCTTTGCATTGGCTGCCGGTTAAGACAAGAATTCATTTGAAAGTTTTATGTCTGGCTTTTAAGATCTTGAAGGGATCAGCCCCCCAGATCCTCTCGAATCTCTTGTCTTGCTATGTTCCGACCCGCTCTTTGAGATCACTGGGCCAAGCGCTCGCTGTGGTCCCGAGGTTTAAGCTCAGCCGAGCTGGTGGCCGGTCCTTCCGGGTAAAAGCAGCAGTGCTTTGGAACTCTCTTCCGATTGAGATTCGCTCGATGGAAGACCTTCTTTTGTTCCGTAAAGCCATAAAAACCTTCCTGTTTTAATTTTTTCCCTCTTACTAGCTGCGCCCTTTTCTCTGTTTCCATGCTCAGTGTTAGCTGTGTTGAGTCCCCTGCTTTTTAACCTTTATGTAACACCGCTCGCCCAGATTGCTGAAGCAGCTGGTCTCAAAATGTTCACATACGCCGATGACTCACAAATTATATTTTCCCTATCTAATTGTGACAAGGATTCCCCCTCCCTCCTGCAGACAGGCCTTAGGAACATCGCCACCTGGATGAGCACTAATATGCTTAAACTCAACGGCAGCAAAACAGAGGTTCTAATAGTGGGTCCTAACCAAAACCTCTGGAACTCCAGACACTGGCCATCTGAAATGGGCCCACTACCAACCCCGTCGCGACAAGTCCGTAATCTTGGAATTACCATTGACAATGGCCTCACTATGGAGCCACAAGTTAACAATCTCACAGCCACCTGTTTTACAATTCTGAGATGGCTTAGAAAAATCATTTGGATGCTCCCAGACGACACACAAAAGTCTGTGGTTAACGCCCTTATCACCTCCCGCTTAGACTACGGCAATGTTCTTTACCTGGGGGTAACACAGGCAGTCATGCGACGTCTCCAGCTGGTTCAAAATGCTGCAGCCAGACTGCTATGCAAATGCAGTAGGAGGGAACACATGTCCGGTCACCTTAAGGCGCTTCATTGGCTAAAAGTTATAAATAGGGTCAAATTCAAAGCTCTCAGCCTCATGCATAGAATAAGATGGGGCAATGCCCCTAGATACCTCCAAACCCTAGTGCACACTTACATGCCTGCTCGCTGCCTGAGGTCTTCCACTCAAGGCCTTTTCTGTGTTCCCAAATCTCTCGAGTAAGGATGGGAGGAAGATCTTTCTCCCTTTTAGGCCCTAAGCTTTGGAACTCCCTCCCACAATCTCTCCGTTTGGAAACCCGCTACATTCATTTCCGCAAAGCCATTAAGACCTGGCTTTTCAACCAGTAACATGCTCCGGTCTCTTTCTTATGACCTTCTCCTGCCTTCATTCTTTTGCTCCAGTGTTCTATAGCGCCGGGAAACCCTTTTTGGGTAGCTGTCGCGCTCAATAAGCCCAATAAATAAATAAATAATAAATTACCTTGTCATGCGCCAGGACGCCCCTTAGCTGGGGCAGCTGTGCGCACTACAAATGTTCCTAACATAACATAACAATCAACGGAAGGACCTCTTTGTTTATCTATTTCGACTGAATGTTTGTCACTTTGACTCTACTCATGTTTCTTTTGTAATGTTGCCTCTCAAATGTGTGTAGATGTGGTTAATTAATGGAATATTTGGCAACAAGCCATTAGAGGTGGGCAACAGTTGCTCAATATAATAAGAAATAACACACTTGGTAGTGAGGCAAACGGGTCCCCTAGTTGCCAATACTTGTTCTTTCTTTAAAAAAAGCTGTCTTTCTTACTCACTCTCAATCTCTACCGCCTCATGAACAACACAGCGCACCTCAAGGAACTCCACTTGCTTTCAATACACAAATGAGCACAGTTCAAACTTGAGTCAAGTCGTACATGTCTTCTTACGAGGGGTCCTGTGGCGCCATCTTGTGCTTCTTCTCGAACTTAGGGGCTCCAACCTTTGTTTTCGTGGGAACTTTGAAATTTGCCCCATACATTAGTCAAGCTGTTCAGCACGGGCAAGAAGTGAACTGTTTCTACCATGCAGCTTCACCTTATGGTGATATTCAGCCCTCTGGATGACAGCAAGATATGCCGTTGTGTCATTCAGCAGGGAATCCTTCACTGGTAATGTTTTTAAAGATTACAGTGTAGTTGTGCAGAGGGTCATCTCCATAATCTGTTGAAGCAGGCTCATCGTAGGGATAATGGAGCTGTAGCTCATGCTTGTGATCAAAGTGAGTGAGTGAGTGTTGGTGCTTATGATGAAGGCAAAAGAGGCGTACAGAGCTGGTGTTGCAACCTTCTTTTACTTTTTTTTTTTTTTTCAAGCGAAAGGGAACATTTAAAATTCCTTTGATATGGCCTTGTCAAATGTGAACTTTTTTTTCCCCTTCACTTTGTGCTGGCCCAGGCTCTTTTTATGGGAGCCATGCATGCATCTAATTGAGCGAGGGTGAATGTATATTTTTCCTCTTCCTGACATCAGGCTGTTCAGACAGTTACAGTGGGGGTACCAACTCACTCGACATCAAAGCAGGTGTCGATACCTGCTTCGAAAAAGAATTTATTTCAGTGCCGAAGGAGATGTTTCAGTGTCTTGAGGCCAAGGTAGAGGCTTGGGGCTTCTTCCAAGTGAGGTGGACTGTCAATACCAAGTGGGCTCAAAGACAGTGGTCATCACCAGCTGTTGGGGCCTTTTTTGCACAGTTTAGGGACCGTAGCCCAGTTTGTTCGCGATAGATGCTTGCCCAGGAGCCAAGGCTCCTATGAAGCATGCATAAGGGAGGGAAAATCCTCAGAGGGTGTGGCTGCTTTAAGTGGAGTCTGTGTCCTGACTGTAGATTTTGCTGGGGCCCTCAAGACTGATTGTCCTTGATGCTGGGCTCAGTCAATTGCTTGGCTAATACTGGGGACTGCATTTTATAGTGCACCCACTGGCGTTTCCTATAATTGTGGATGGTTTTCTTGTTTTTAAAAAGGTGACTGGCTGAACACTTCCATTCCTCATGGTGCCTGGGTAAGCAAATGTAAAGGATCCTATGGGGGGGTCTGAGTAAGGGATCTTGTTGTCCCACTTAAGTAAAAACGGAAAGGTTGTTTTCTCTGTAAAAAGAGTCATACTCATAAGTCCTAGCCTGAAAACAGCCTCTGATTTAGTTCAATTCCAAAGCAGTTATCGAGCAGTGTCTTCTGCAGGTAATGCTGATCCCAATGAACTTGTGAATTAATGGTACATATCGCTCCTTCCCCTTCTTGGCAAGGTTCTGGAGGGTCTAATTAATAATCCCCTTTCTAAACATTAGGAGGACCACCACTTACTAACCCCACACACTCTGGTTTAACAACTTTTCACAGTACGGAGTGGCAGTAGTTGATTCCATCAGACTATTGTTGGATGCTGGTACTTCTACTATGCTGGTACTACTCTATCTGTAAGATGCCTTCAATACAGTCTCACATTCCATCCTTCTTCAGAGACTTTATGAGATAGGTGTATATGGAAAGACCTTAGACTGGTTGAAAGATTTTTAGGGTACAGAGCCCAAGCGATCTTAGTATAACCTTTTAAATCTCAAACCATGACCATGGATAAAGGGGTCACTCAGGGTTCCTACTTAAGTTCTACCCAAGACCCAGAAACTGCTAAAATTAGGTGTATTGACAGTATGAGGAAGGTAGCCACATGCATGACTCAACTGTCTACAACTGAATGGAGACAAGACAGAAATGCTGCAGTTCGGTAAGGCACAGGTCCTTTGGTCTGAAGACTGGTGGCCATCCGAACTGGGGCCAGCTCCATTCCCCAGAAGGGTAGTCAATAACCGTGGCTTTCTAGTGGATTACAATCATTCTATGAAAGAACGGGTTACTGCCATCTCTGACACCTGTTTCAGTATCATGTGCCTGCTCAAAAAGGTGTTCCCGCGTGGCTCCCGTTGAGGTCAAGGAGAACTTTGACTCAAGCACTAATTATGCGTCAGCTGAATTATGGCAATGCTCTTCTGGTGGCTGCCAATGAGAAAATTCTTTCTAAATTGCAGGTAGTTCAAAACACTGCAACACGCCTGGACTGCAATCTCCCTCCGGGCTCCCCTTGTGCTCCCACCTTAAGAGCACTACACTGGCTATCGATCTGAAAATGCAGCCTGTTTAAGCTTCTCTGTCTCACTCATAAATCTCTTGCAGGCAATGGTCCTGCCGGTTCACTGACGACAGCGATGTAAAAAACATTGATGTTAAAAATATCGAGTAAAAAATATTGAAACAACAAAAATATCGACTTCTATACATAAACAGGTAAGGACAAAAATGGCGACTAAAAAATATCGTTGTGAAAAATATAGATGTAAAGTATCTACTTTTATATCAACACAAAATAAAATAATATATATTAAATATATTAAAAAATATATTTTGACAAAATACATTTAATATACATTTTAATAAAACATAACAAATAAACGTAATAAAAATAAACACAAACAATTTAGACATATATATTTACTTTAAAAAACTATTATTTTTAATTTATGTTAAAAGTTTAAAATAATATAAAAAATAAGAATATATATTAATGATTTAAAATACATTAAAAAGAAAATCAGTGAGTGTGACAGTGGGATAAAGTGTTGAATAGCAGAGGGGCAAAAATTACTATGCCCGCTCCAAAGAGTGCAACCGTAGATAAAGTATTGGATAGCGGAGGGGTAAAAATTACTATTCCCAATCCACTGAATGCTCCTGTAGGATAAGTGTTGGATAGCAAAGGGGTTACAATTACTATTCCCACTCCAGTGAGTGCAACAGTAGGGTAAGTGTTGGATAGTAGAGAAACAAAATGTACTATTCCAACTCCAGTGAGTGCAACAGTAGGGAAAGTGTTGGATAGCGGAGGGGCAAAAATTACTATTCCCACTCCAAAGAGTGCAACAGTAGGGAGAGTGTTGGATAGCAGTGGGGTAAAAAATACTATTCCCACTCCACTGAGTGCAACAGTAGGGAAAGTGCTGGATAGCAAAGGGGTCAAAATTACTATTCCAACTCCAGTGAGTGCAACAGTGGGAATAGTGTTGGATAACGGAGGGGTAAAATGAACTATTCCCACTCCTGTGGGAGCAACAGTAGGGAAAGTGTTGGATAGAGGAGGGGTAAAAATTTATGTTCCCACTCCAAAGAGTGCAACCGTAGAGAAAGAGTTGGATAGTGGAGGGGTAAAAATTACTATTCCCACTCCACTGAATGCAACTGTAGGATAAGTGTTGGATAGCGGAGGGGACTTTTTTTTCATACCTCCTCCAGTGAGAGCAACAGTAGGGAAAGTGTTGGATAGCAAAGGGGGTCAAAATTACTATTCTCTATCCAATCAGTGCAACAGTAGGGAAAGTGTTGGCTAGCGTAGGGGTAAAAATTACTATTGACACTCAGTTATAAATATATACATATTTAAAAATAAATATCCTAAAAATAAACAATATTTAAAAAATGAAAAATACAATATATTAAATATATAACAAGAAAATATACTATTAATTACATATAAGACAAACCTACAAATATTATATAAAATGCATTTAAAAACAAATGTTAAACTAGGAAATATTTACAAACAAAAAAATTAATACATAATTGAATTAATTTTATTTCCTACCCTATAACACTACACCAAAACGTCAACATTTTAAATTATATTTACTTCCATAATTAATCAATTAAAAAATATTAAGAAAAAAAACGAACATTCATTGACTGTACACACTTTAACACTATAATATCTACAGCATACACCAACATTAAACTATAAAATAATAAAACACAACTAAAACTTATTTTTACATTAGAAACTATTACTATTGATAACTAATAATAAAGAAATTAAATTTTATTTAATACCCACCTTTACCCCTTTAAAAGTAAAAACACCACAATAAAATAAATAATTACCCAAAATAAATATCAGATAATTAACATTAACTATATATTAAACACAAATTACTTCTCACCCTTTACTCCTATAAACACCACAACACACACCACAAATTAATGACACAATTACCATGATAAACCTTCTATTAGTTTAAGATCAACATTTATAATAAAAAATAAATTACTTACACCCTGTGCCCCTATAAGCCCCAAAACACACATCTAAAATTAATTACACAAATACCATAATTACCAATTTTTTAAAATTAATTAACAAACAATTAATAATTCATCACTTAGAAATAAATTACTTCCCACCCTTTACACCACAACACAAACCTAAAATTACACAATTACAATAATTAACTACCAATTAATTAATTACAATGAATTAACAACCAATAATTAATAATACATTACACATTTCAAACTATAAAATGTCAATCAAACAAATAGTAATAAATAAAAAAGAATCAATTAATTTAATATAAATTACTTTCCACCCTATTCCACTATAAACCCCCAACCCGCTACAGAGCTAAAAACGCAAAATTCAAATAAAAAACAAATGAACTACTACAAATTTAACACATATTAAAAATACAAGCAATTCTTACAAAAAACATACATCACATACATATAAAATGTATACTAAAATACATAACATTAATTTAAAAAACTATTTTTAATAACTATATTTTTGCAAACGATATTAAACACTTCGATATGATTAAAAAAATCGATATTACTTACCAGGAGTCGATATTCGTGATCACGATATTCTTGCTGTCGATATTTCTGAACCATGATATTGATTACTCGATATTTGTACAGTTCGATAATTTTTACTCAATATTCTGTCCGCACACCAGTTCTACCTACTTGCAAACAAAGCTTACTCAGTACTGCCCTAGCAGAAATTTTAGATCGAAGGATAAAGCCTTAATAAGTCCCTGCCATATCTGTACCGCAAGGTTTGGCAGTCGGTCATTCTCTTACTTAGTCCCCCACCACTGGAATAGTATTCCCCACCATAAACGAAATTGTGCTGTCTTCGGGAGGTTTAAAAACTTCTGAAAACCTTGCTCTTTTGATCTGCTGTCTTACCTTTGTTGCGTGAAGTGCTGAGATACTCCTTCCGGAGTGAGTTGTATTCACTATATTAATTGTCAGTAACATAACATAACTCACAGGAGGCAATCAGTGTTTGGAGTCGAACAACTTTGCTGTATCTCAACTGCCCCAGAAAATCAGATGGCAGAAAAAATTAATCTACAGTGGAGTCTTTATCTTGTAAATTGTGGGTTACAGGAAAGGATCACAAGTCTCCTCGAACCCGAAACCTTTATTTAGTGTGCCCTACACTAGAAGGTGAACTCGAGCTACACACTAATATTTTCACCCTAAAGCTGCTTTTCATTAATACTTTGAGTGCTGAGGTTGTTTTAGAAACCCATTTTTTATAACCATCATCAGCAATACTGCTTTGTGCAGACGTTATTGTACACAAGTTTCTTCTGCTTTTTGTGGCAATCACCCTTGATAAAATTATATTCTGCCAGGACCACTTCTACTTCCCAATTGTGCAGTTTTCAGTCAAGAAAATCTGGAGGCAACACGCTAAATTGGTGACTTTTTCCACAGTATAGGTGAAGATGACTAAACTGGTGTATCCTACTGACATTGGCAAATCAAGAGTGAAGTAAACAATGTCGCAATTCACTGTTTCTTAATTGCATCTCCAGATAGCCCTAAAAGGGAAGAGGCCATGTACTACTAAAGGCAATCCACCGTTAGCACGGTTTAAAAAATAACAAAAAAAATGCATGGCTTCAATCCATCTGACACTCAAAATCATGTTGCAAGTGTTCTAAGACTATATAGTGAGTGTTGCAAAGTGACCACTTTTAGCTAGTCACAGCAGTTTTTCATTATTGTTTTGGAAATTGCCTGCTAGTAATCTTGAACTCCAACAGTAGGACACTGCTATCCAGGGCTCATTGTATGTGTGATGACCCCAAAAACATGTCACAATTAGCATAAAACTTGATTTTCTCATTTAAAACTTTCCTGTAAGGCCATAATATATGGTACAGAAGTACCCCCAGGGCATGGATAGTTAAACGCCACTTGTGGACTGTGGCTCCTATTGTGGCATTCACTACAGTGCAGCCCCTATTGTGGCATTCTCTACAGTGGAGCCCCTATTGTGGCATTCTCTACAGTGGCAGTGAAAGGAATATGCTACTTACCAGTATGCATCTGTTCTTGGCATGTAGAGCTGCAGATCTATACACTGTGCATACATCGCCATCTGGTGTTGGGCCCCGATGTTTGCAGTTTGTTTTTCCTCTTGGAAAGTCTTTGGGAGTCGGTGACTCCTCCTCTGGTTAGTATTGCGCATGGGCTTCGGCTCCATCCTCCGATTGTTTTTCGCCAGCAGGGAAAGATGGAGCGTAGTAGTAACAGTAAAGAAACCCATGTGTATTGTATCTAAATAAGATAAGACTGGAACGGATACAGGTAGCCGGGGAGGCGTGTGGGCGTTTATAGATCTGCAGCTCTACATGCCAAGAACAGATGCATACTGGTAAGTAGCATATTCCGTTCGAGGCATATGAGCTGCAGATTATACACTGTGCATAGATTATATAGCAGTACCCAACCCTAGCGGCGACCACCAGTATACGTTGCAGTAGTTTGAAACAGTGTTTTTAGTACAGCTTGGCCCACACTAGCTTGTTGCTTGGTTTGCACATCTACACAGTAATGTTTTGTGAAGGTGTGCGGCGTTGACCATGTCGCTGCTTTGCAGATGTCATCTAGTGGTATGTTCCCTAGGAAAGCCATAGAAGCCCCTATCTTCCTTGTAGAGTGGGCTATAGGGGGAACCGATAGCGTTCGTTTTGCTTTGTGGTAGCAAATCTGTATGCATTTTACAATCCACCTAGCTATCCCTGATTTGGAAATAGGGTTGCCTTTGTGTGGTGGGGAGAAGGAAACAAATAGCTGTTTGGTTTTTCTGAAAGGTTGTGTTCTCTGGATGTAGTAAAGTAAAGCCCTTTTAACATCCAGTGTGTGTAAGGCTCTTTCCGCAACTGTTTGGGGTTGCGAGAAAAAGACTGGTAATTCTACCGACTGGTTTAGATGGAATGGAGAAATGACTTTAGGTAGAAATGTGGGATTGGTGCGGAGTACAACCTTGTTGTGATGCATCTGAAGAAAAGGTTCCTGTATAGTGAGTGCTTGTATCTCACTAACTCTTCTGAGGGAAGTGATGGCCACTAGAAAGGCTGTTTTCCATGTGAGGAATTGCAGCTCGCACTTATGTAATGGTTCGAAAGGGGGTCCCATTAACTGTGTGAGGACTATATTCAAATTCCAAACAGGTGAGGGTGGCACTCTGGGTGGAATTACTCTTTTAAGGCCTTCCATAAAGGCTTTGATGGCAGGTACTTTGAAAAGTGAGAGGTGCTGCCTATTTTGTAAATAGGCAGCAATTGCAGCGAGGTGAAACCGAATGGAGGTATATGCTAGGTTAACATATAATGTGCTGTATGGATACATTTAAAGGATTGATTGCGTTGTTGTGGCAGTAAACAACAAATCATTTCCACTTTGCTGCATAGCACGCCCTAGTAGTAGGGCGTCTAGCTTCCCTGATAATGTTCATGCAATCAGGGGGAAGGTTAAGGTATCCAAATTCTAGGACCTCAGGAGCCAGATCGCAAGGTTGAGCTGAGCTGAGTCCGGGTGCCTGATCTCTCCATGGTTCTGGGTTAGGAGGCATGGCGAGAGGCGTAGCTTTTGGTGTGGTACTACTGAGAGTTCCAGCAGTGTGGTGTACCACGGTTGTCTGGCCCATGTTGGAGCTACAAGGATCAGAGTTAGGGAATGCTGCTATAGCTTTCGCACCACTAATGGAATTAGTGGGAGAGGTGGAAAAGTGTATGCAAATTTGTTTGACCAGTTCATCCATATCGCATTGCCTTCGGACAATGGGTGTGGATATCTGGCGGCGAAGCTTGGGCATTTTTTGTTTTCGTGGGTGGCAAATAGGTCTATGTGTGGATGCCCCCACTTCTGAAAGAACGGGTGAAGAACCTGTGGGTGAAGTTCCCACTCGTGGATCTGCTGTGTCCGTCTGCTTAGCAGATCTGCCACAGTGTTTTGTACTCCTGGGACGTGTTGGGCTAGGAGAAAAATCTTTTGTGGAATTGCCCATCTCCATATGCTCTGTGCTAACTGAGAGAGCTGTGGAGAGTGTGTGCCCCCCTGTTTTTGAATGTAGTACATGGCAGTCATGTTGTCTGTGCGAATGAGGACTGCCTTGCCTGAAATCTGCGCCTGGAAAGATTTTAGGGCGAGGAAGATCGCCAGTAACTCCAGATGGCTGATGTGGAGTAACTTCTGTTGCGGCGTCCATGTGCCCTGTGCTGTGAGATGTAACAGATGAGCTCCCCAGCCGGAGAGCGATGCATCTGCCATTAGGATTATTTGTGGGACCGGGTCCAGGAACGGGCGACCTCTAGAAAGATTTGTGGTGATCCACCACTGCAGAGAGTGATGGGTGCGACCGTCTACCATCACCAGATCTGTCAGTTGTCCCTGGGCCTGGTTCCACTGGCGCGCCAAGCACTCTTGGAGTGGACGCATTTGGAGTCTTGCATGGGGCACTATAAAGATGCAAGAGGCCATCATCCCTATGAGCTGCATAAACACTCTTGCCGGGAGAGAGTGTTGAGATAGGAATTTTTGACGCAGCGCCTGTATTTTTGCAATCCTGGCAGGATTGGGATAGGCTATGGCTTTTGAGGTGTCTATGGTGGCACCGAGATATTGTTTTGTGTGAGATGGTACCAGGTGGGATTTTTGATAGTTCACCGTGAAACCTAGCCGTTGAAGTAGTTGGACCGTAGCGGCGGTATGTTGCACACATTGTTGGTAGGACGTGGCTTTTATAAGCCAATCGTCCAGATAGGGGAAGACGTGAATGTGCTGTCTTCTGAGGTGTGCAGCCACTACTGCTAGGCACTTGGTGAAAACCCTTGGTGCTGTTGTTACCCCGAACGGGAGCACCTTGAACTGTGTTGTCCGTCTACCACAAACCTGAGGTACTTTCTGTGAGACTGGTGTACTGGGATGTGAAAGTACGCGTCTTTCAAGTCCAGAGTGGTGAGAAAATCGTTCTGGGAGAGAAGTGGAAGAACCTGTTGGAGGGTTACCATGTGAAAATGGTCTGAATGAATGTAGGTGTTTAGAGGTCTGAGATCTAAGATAGGTCGTAGGGTCTCGTCCGTCTTTGGAATTAGAAAGTACAGGGAGTAGACTCGTAAATTTTGTTGATTTATGGGGACCTGCTCTATTGCTCCTTTTTGCAGGAGGGAGATCACCTCTTGTGTTAATAGCGCAGTATGTTCTTGCGACATAGGGCGGTGCCTGGGTGGAATGTTGGGGGGTGTAGACGTTAATTCTAGGCAATACCCTGACTGAATAATTTGTGTCACCCATCTGTCTGAGGTGATTGTCTCCCAGACGTGAAGGAAATATTGTAGTCTGCCTCCGACCAGAGTGGAATGGTCTGGAGGGAGCGGGGGAAAGTCATTGGGCAGGAGGTGTGGCAGAGCGGGCGGTATTTGTTTTGCCTCTGCCCTTATTATTATTGCCTCTGTATCCGTCTCTTTGATAACCCTTCGTGAAGGTAGACTGAGGGGGGGGATTTATAGGACGTGGGTGCACTGTCCGAGGAGTAGCCTCTGCCCATGCCCCGAAAGGAAGAACGGAGAAAGGAGCGCCTGGGAGTCTGTGTTTGTAGGGCTCCCATAGATTTCGCCGTATCTGTGTCTTTTTTCATTTTTTCCAGGGCTTCATCTACTTTAGGGCCAAATAGATGATCTTGGTCGAAAGGGTGATTTAATATAGAGGCTTGAACCTCTGGTTTAAACCCTGAAACCCTGAGCCAGGCATGGCGATGGAGAAGAACACTGGTGTTTATGGCCCTGGAGGCTGTATCTAGGGCACATCGTATCGAGGTATTGGTTATTGTTTTTCTCTCTTGAATAAGTTCATTAGCCCTAGTCTTGTACTTTTCAGGGTGATGGTGCATGATGGTCTCTAGCTCATCATAATGCGCCCTGTGGGGTGTGAGAAGCAATGTCCTTGGTCTTGCCTAGGCCCGGAGGCGAAGGTGTGACCGAAGCCTTTTTCGGTATCGGCGTGGGAGGGGGAATTGTACTCACGACCCGCTGCGCCGGGGTGATGTCCTCCACATCTGAGTCGTCGGCCTCGGAAGCGCTGATGAGGTCGTCGTCCTCCTGTTCTATGTCCTGTTGTCCCGGAGCTTCGACGTCATCCCCGAAGATGTCGACTGGAGCGGAGGTCGAGGAGTGTGCCATGTTGCGTCTAGCCCGTCGATCTCGAATGGTCTTTTTTGAGCGAAAAGACTTGCAGGCGGGACAGTCTCGGGCCTCGTGTTCTGGGGAGAGGCAGAGGTTGCACACCTCATGGAGATCGGTGTGGGGAAACTTGGACCCACATCGAGGGCACTTCTTGAAGGGAGTTCTTTCCATCAGCCGAGACCGGAGCCGGAATAGGCCCGAAGGCCGCCGTCGACCACCGGAATCGAAGAAGTACCGAAGAGAAGATGAGTAAGATGATTTATATCTTTGAAGAAGCTCGATGAGCGAGGATTTGTGCGTCGATCGGTGAACTGGGAAGTTCGGAACCGGAGCGCGAAGTATTACATCCGAGCCCGATGGCGGAAAAAAACAATCTGAGGATGGAGCCGAAGCCCATGCGCAATACTAACCAGAGGAGGAGTCACCGACCTCGTGACTACCAAAGACTTTCCAAGAGGAAAAACAAACTGCAAACATCCGGGCCCAACACCAGATGGCGATCTATGCACAGTGTATAATCTCCAGCTCATATGCCTCAAACACATGGCTTCAGGACCACCCTGCGCAGCCTAACAGCAGCCGCTTGAACCCTTCAGCTTTAACCCTGCACTGACCTTTTTGACAGGTAGTAAAACCTGATTTTAAACATTAAATAAGTGCCCCTAGCGCATCTTGGTGTCCCAAAGGTAGAGTACATAATATTTATGAGTGGAACATATATGACATTAGAAATAGCATGTTCCCACTGTGACTAGACCCAAAAAGACATTGTCATTGGTTAGGCTGTAACTGGAACATAGGAAAAGTCAAAGTCTATAGATGGTGTTCTACCAGGATTGCTGTGCTTCCATATCTTTCGTATCGGGGTGCTAGCTCAGATTCTGAATCAAGTGGGAGACAGATTATTAGAAATCCCCTTTGCCAAAAACGGGGCTACTTTCTGTGTAGGGTTTGTGCTCCTTAGTCGGATATAATATTTGTTTGCAGGCTTTGAAACAAATGAGAAAACAAAAAAAAAAAACTATTGGAACACAGATCCATAATCTGCAAGTCTATATTAAATTCATGTTACATAAGCTTAGCAGCTGCGCTCATAAACCATGTGGCCTTGCAATCTTCGCTCACTAACTTACAGTTAGATATATTGAACCCTTTCAGCCAATCTCCATTATCTCAATATATAGTCATCACAGACCAACTTCAAGCTTTAAGAGAAACTAATAGCAGAAAGAATGAGAGGATTTGTAGTCACTATGTTTGGCCCGATTGGCATGCTCTGTTTCCATATAAAGCACACCAACCCCTGGAAATTGCTTGCTACCGATAACATAGTTTTTTTTTTTTTTTTAAACCGTTTATTACAAGACTCAAAAATATACAAATATGGGCCTACAACCTTCCGGCCGGCCGCTAGCAACGAAAGGAGCATACGATATACATTTATAGAACACATGGTGCTGCGGCCGAGCATGCACAGGAGGTAACATCGTTGCGAGCCACACTGTCCAGACCCCACTATACGGTTCCATTTTAAACTTAAAGAACAACAAATACAAACAAACCACAAGGCAATCCTCAATCGGAAATAGCAGCACGTGCTCCCCTAGAGGGGGATCCTAGCCATCCATAGGAATCTCAAGAGGGGGGAGAGATCAGAACTAGGGCTGGGTACACCTAATGCCCAGGTACCGGGGGGATGAGTTGGCTAAGGGGACGGGGCCGGCGACGGATCGGGCAATAACGGTGGAGCACAGATTCCCCCGCGGTAGGCGTTCCAGGGGCCCCACACTTTCACCCATGTCGCAGGCTTACCTCTCGCCACATACACCACCTTTTCCCGAAACATGCACCAATCCATATGTTCCTTCCAGGCCGAGACAGTCGGGGGCCTCTGGGATCCCCACAGCTGGGCAATATCACGCTTGGCAACCATATACCCCAGAGTCGCCCACCACGTCTGCGGCACCGAGTAATCGGTAGGCTCCCACACATTCAACAGGCATCTCCTCGCTTCGGGCAACAGCGCCACATGCGTGACCACTCGCAGCACCTCATGCACACCACGCCAGAACCCCTCCACCTCCGGGCACTCCCACAAGATATGCAGAAAAGTCCCCAGCGCACCACACCCACGCTTACACAAACCGTCCTCAGCATAGCCCATACGCAGGAGCTTTGGCCCCGTCATGTAGACCCTGTGGAGTATCTTGAGCTGGACGAAACGAAGGCGAGCCGGTATAGCCACCTCTTTCGGGGAGGCCACCGCGGAGATCCAGTCCTCGTCGTCCAGCTCCAGCCCATCGGCTACCCAAGCCTCACGAAGGGCAGTCAACAAGTCTGAGCGGTCGTTGATCAGTTTTTTGTAGATCAGTGAGATCGTGCTGTCAGGGACGTGTCCATCCAGCACTCTATCCTCCAGGGGGGAACACTCCGGGATGGAGGCAACGTCCGGAAAGACGGAGCCCAGCGCATGCCGGACCTGCAAATACCGAAAGTACTCGCTGCCCTGCAACTGAAATTCCGTCTGCAGCATCTCAAACGGTTTAAATCCTCCCCTCGTCCAGAGATCCCCCACTTTGCTAATGCCTATTAAGTCCCACTTCTCAAAGCCCTTCGAGGTCCACAAGGAGCCCAACCGCTCAGACGCATATAGTGGTGACGCCCGGGTCAAACGGTCCTTCCACCCCATAGCTGCATTGGCCGCGTGCCACACTCGCACCATGACACGCGTGGGGCCCGTTAGGCGAGCGTCGGGCGCGCTAGAGTAGAGCGCTCGATTATGGTCACCACCTGGAAGTAGCATCCTATCCATTTCAAACGCCGGGTTTAAGGCTGGCCCATATAGGCCCTGATTAATCGCAGCTAGCTGGGAGGCCCAATAATACCGTTTAATATCCGGGAGGGCAATCCCCCCGTCATACCATGGGAGCGTCAGCTTAGCCAGGGCAATACGTGGCCTCCCGTCCCAGAACAGGCGGCGCTGCAAACTCTCCACTTCACGGAAGTAGCGCGCTGGGACGAGGTCCATAGTGTTCTGCAACGCGTACAGGAAACGCGGCAGCGACATCATTTTAAACAATGCCGCCCGGCCGAGCGGCGAAAACGGCAAACGCCGCCAGCGCGCGACATCCTCTTTCAGACGCTGGAGGGGGGGAAGCAAGTTCCGATCATACCGAGCCTCCGGGTCCAGAGTAATGAAGACACCCAGGTACCTAAATCCCTGCGGGGCGACCTGGATCGGACAGCCCCGCGGGAGGATAGGAGCCTCCCCGGAGAGAACATACACACACGATTTAGCCCAGTTGATGACCAGACCGGAGTTACGACCGAATGAATGCAAAACATCAACCAGTACTATGAGTGATTTACGTGGGGAAGCTAGGTACAAGAGGATGTCATCAGCGTATAGGGATACGCGGTCCTCATACTCAGGGGTCCAGCGGAGACCACGGATGGAAGGCTCCCACCGCAGCCACTCCGCCAGGGGCTCCAAGGCAAGTGCAAAGAGGAGCGGCGATAAGGGGCAGCCCTGCCGTGTGCCCCGGCCCAGCTCGAACGGAGCTGACACTCTTCCGTTCACCACCACCTGAGCCAATGGGCCCGAATACAGCAATTTGACCCAACTGATGAACCCTGGGCCGAATCCAAACTTCGCAAGCATCGCCCAGATATATGGCCACTCAAGCATGTCAAACGCCATAGTGGCGTCTAAGGACGCCAAAATGGCCGGCTCCCGTATGAACGGGGCACGTGCGAGCACACCGTGCAAACGCCGCAGATTAAGGGCTGTGTTGCGATGGGGAATAAAGCCAGATTGGTCCTGATGAACCAAATCGCCCACCACACCGACCAGCCGATTGGCCAGTACCTTGGCGAGAATCTTGGGCTCCGCATTCAGTAGCGAAATGGGCAGATAGGATGTAACCCGGTCCCGAGGTCTCCCCTCCTTGTGGATGACCACGATTGTAGCCGGACGCTGGTCCAGCGGGAGGGAGCCCACCGAGTGTGCCGCCAGGAACATAGCCCGGAGGTGGGGTGCCAGCGTATCCGGTCGCAACTTGTACAACTCGATAGGGAGACCTTTCGGACCCATGGCCTTGCCGGAAGCGACCGAGCGTATGGCGAGGGCGATCTCGTCGGAGGTGGGAGCGGCGTCCAACGACACCCTGTCATCCCCGGAAAGGGACGGCAGCGCGATATCACTGAGCAGGGCACGGGAATCCTCTTCCGAGCAGGGAGACACCGGGGAATACACCCCACGGAAATAATCCGCGAAGCAGGAGACAATTTCTTCTGGCTCAGTTACACACACACCATCCGTTTTCTCAATCAGCGGGACCACACGATTCGCTCTTTCTTTTTTGTCCAACCACGCTAGAAGTTTACCAGCCTTATCACCCACATCATACAGTCGCCCCTGTTGCTCTCTACTGAGGCCCCTGGCCGCCTCCGTGACGAGGGCCCTATAGGCCGCTTGCTTGAGTTGGAGGACATGTAATGCGGCATCCGTCACCCCACCTTCTAAATTACCCTCCAACTCGGCTATTTCAGCCTCCATCCGGGTCACCTCCTCCCGCTCGCGCCTCCGGGCGTGGGAAATAAGGGATAGGGCCTCCCCTCGGAGTACTGTCTTGAAGGCCTCCCATAGCGGTACAGCCGAAGGCACGGACCCCACATTCTCATCAAAATATCGCTGAAGGGATTTAATCAATTCAGCGCGAAAGGTGGGGTCGCGCAGGTACCAAGGATTGATTGGAACCACCCTACCCTCACCCCTCGGAAAGACATCAAAGTGCAGTAGGAGCGGGGAGTGGTCCGAAATACCCCGTGGCAAATGGCGCACCTCTCCCACCCTCCCAACATAGGCCGCCGGGACAAGGACATAGTCTAGTCGTGAGAGACTACCATGGGCTCCCGAGTGGAAAGTGTACTGCAGCTGCGTGGGGTGTTTTAAACGCCAGCAGTCCACTAATCCAAATGTATCCAAGAGGCCGGGTAGCCACGCCTGTGCCCGGGGGAGGTCCCTAGGGGGGTGACGATCCACAGACCCAGATACCACCGCATTAAAATCCCCCCCCACAACTAAAAGCCCCCCCGGAAGGCCAAGGAGAAGGCGCCCAAGGTCCGCAAAGGTGGTCGACTGCAGCCCCGGTGGGATGTATACTGACACAAAGACAACCACTTTGCCCTCCAGTCTTCCCACCAAGACCGTGTAACGTCCCCTGTCATCGTGGAGCACCTCATCAAGCTCCAACGGGAGCGAGTTCTTCACCATGATGCCCACACCCCTTGAGCCGGACGTGAAGCCCGAGTGAGCCACTAGGCGATCGCCACGCCGATTCATGGCGCAGAAGGAGTTGCCAATAAGGTGTGTCTCCTGCAGAAAGACTACATCGGGCGAGATTCGCTTCAAAAACTGCAGGACCACACCCCGTTTGATCCTGTCCCCCAGTCCATTCACATTCCAAGACAACAAAGTTAGTTCCCTACCCCCCATCATATACAGAAGCCATCATTCGTCCCCCGGAGAGCACTTTAGAACTAACACAAAAATACGTTTGCCTTGTGATAAAAACGAACAACACCCCATCCCTACCCACCCACCCCAACAGAACTCCCCCCTCCCTGCACCCCTGCATGAGCCCAAACAGCCCCCCCAACGTGCAGTGTGCCTGTCGCCCCATATATAGTTAGACTAACTAAACCCCCTAGAGGAGGAGGGAGAACCCCCAATAGACCCAACACAACCTCCATAGGAGGGGAACTTACAAAAACTGACGCAGAATCAAAAGTGGCAACATTTTCGTCCAGAGTGAGGCCCAATATTAGACCCTCAGTCCCGATCCAGCGTGCCGTCTCCCCCTGCCGCCGCCCCCCCCCCCCGCCCCCCCGATCACGGTCCCCGGGCAGAGTATCCAGCCAGTCCCCGGCCGCTTCGGGACGATCAAAGAAGTGAGTGCGACCATCCACCTCCACACGCAGCTTGGCCGGGAAAAGCATGGCGTATTTGAGGTTTAGGTCCCGAAGACGGCGTTTGACGCCTAGGAAGCTCAGTCTCTGCTTCTGGACCGCTGGGGTGAAATCAGGGTAAAAATTAACCTCCATATTGTCAAGCTTGACCGGTCCATGCAGTCTGGAGGTTTGCAGGATAGCGTCTCTATCCCGAAAATTGAAAATCCGGGCGATGAGAGGTCTCGGAGGGGCTCCGACCTTCGGCCTTCCCCCGGGAACCCTGTGGGCCCTCTCCACAGCGAAGAATTTGCTCAGCCCCCGTGGCTGGAGATGGGTAGCAATCAGGTCCTCCACAAAGAGATCCGCCGCCGCCTCCTCGCGTCCCTCGGGCACCCCAATAATGCGGACGTTGTTCCTCCGTGCCCGACTCTCGGAGTCCTCCAGGCGTCGATCCATAAGCGCACTCGCCTGACTAAGCCGGCGCACCTCTGTTTGCAAGGCCGCCACATCTGTCGTTAGGCCCGATGCGGTGTGGGCCAAAGAATCTACTCGGTCGTTGGTTTTGGAAAGATCGGCCCTCACCAGGCCAACATCCACAAGGACCGAGTCAATCTTCTGCGCCAGTGTATCAAACCGCTGGCCCACCGAGGCCTTCATCTCGGCAATGGCGCCCATGACATCTCGCAGGGTCAGATCTGCGGGCAGGTCTGGGGCATCAGGAGGGCTCTCAGGGGACTTGCGCGGTCCATCGGGAGATCCCTTCTGGAGGGTATAGCGGTCCATACTGTTGGCCTGATGGACGGCGCCACGCCGGGTCGATTTGGTCTTTGCCCGGTCTCCATCTTGTTTCGTGGCCATGGCCACCAGTCTCCCAGTCGCACCAGCCACGTCATGTAGGGCAGGAAAGCAGGGCCACGAGCTCCGGGGGGGGCCCCCTCAGAACAGCGGGGTGAATCACAGCCGGCAGGCAGGCAGGGTCTCCCAGCAAGGCCACACCACACCAACACCAAGGGCTCCGCGACCCAACCTCGCAGAAACGACAAGGTGGTGCGAAAGCGAAAGTGCGGGGTACGCGAGTCGCCAGGCCCTGCCTGCCGCTGTTG
The DNA here is from genome assembly GCF_964204655.1 of Triturus cristatus. Taxonomy (NCBI): domain Eukaryota; kingdom Metazoa; phylum Chordata; class Amphibia; order Caudata; family Salamandridae; genus Triturus; species Triturus cristatus. Next base: position 269,495,115 of record NC_140594.1, read on the forward strand.
TTCACTTTGTCACTGGATCACCCCACAGCGCAAATCCGGGGTCCGGCGAGGGGAAGGCCGCAAACCTCAATCGGTGCTCACTCCGGTGTCCGAGGTCCGATTCGGAAGCGGGAAACGGGTGCCACCTCAGCTCGGGTTCACCAACATAGTCCCCTCATCCAGGACAGGATAATTTCAGGATAATCGTAGGAGGTTGCGGAGGTCCTCGGGAGCCTCGCACCTACGCGGCCATCTTGGTTGCGCGCTAGGCTCCTCCACCGATAACATAGTTGACTTACAAATCTAAAACAGATCCAGGTGTGAGGCTTTCACGTCTATCTTAATGTTATGTTATATAAACTTATAAAGCGCACTGTTACCAGAGGGTGTCCTGGCGCTGCACACTGTTTACTTGAAAGAGAGTCCACCCCCCAAGAGTTTACCGGATATTAGACTGAAAACAGCCATGTCTTCAAGTTTTTTCTGAATCCAATCTTTCTTGCGAGTAGCATGTTCAAATCCATGCAGTCTTCCATACCTTGCAAAACACTTATACAGCATGTCTTCACAAGTTCAAAACTGCCTTAATTTGTAAACAAAAGGCACTTTTTTTTCTTTTTTTTTTTAGCTTTCTAGCTCACTAGTAGGGGGCTACTTTTATTTTGTGCACAGGCCTATTTTCTGTCCTAGTACCCTGCCTACAGAAGACACACCATTGGTGCTTCTTGATCTACTAAATAAAAGAGCCACATGAATGTCCACATGATTTACTCACTGCTTATGTACCTACCATGCCTCCATGTCCACAAACAGAACTCCGCTTCATGGCTTCTTCATGTACTAACTATAGACTAACTGTCAAATTAGCATTCGGGTCAATGTATTGACACTTCAAAGGCGCACCTGTAAGGCATCCAGCTTATCTTGCTGCTGTCTAATTTTTTCACTCAGCTGCTTTTTCTTCTCCTCTGGCGATACAATGTCTTTCTTCAAGACACCAGTAGGAACTTTCTGCTTCTGCTCCGGTGCCGCACACCTATACCAGTGAGAGAAATCGCACAACATAAAAGTATACTTAAAGATTTAAAAAAATGTTAAGAAAAAACACAATTTAAAGAGGTGAATGATGAGGTGGGAGGCTACAGCAGTAAAAGGCAAGAACGCCTCTAAGTGGGTGATCAAACTAAAAGAGTATGATGCTGGCGACAGGTGAGCATGTGACTATAGACAGCGCCATTGAAATTATGTAATTTTCCGGTGTTTACCACATAATTATGATTTGACTGTGTTAGCAACAAAACCTACCATCTGCCACATAATTTTGGGATTTCAGTAAAATAAAGCATTTTTCTAGTTTAGGCATATACTAAAAAAGCAATTCACATGGTACTGTGCAGTGGTAGGCCATTTGAAAATGTTAACTGGTCACCATTTATTTGCTGATTACTATATTCAGGAGCTAAACCTTTACTAAATAGATGAGAGTTGACTAGACACTATAGATGTGTGTTGAAATGGCAAAATACTGAACTAATAACTAAATGTGCCACATTATGCAGTATAATTTAACTTTTCTGGCTGCATAATTAAGTTAACCTGGCAGCACCATTTGGTACTCCACTGCACAAAATTTCAGTGGTCCCAACTAAAGGCAAAATGAAACTTGAGCAAAACAGATGAGTGACTGAGGAAAAAGCAGGTGAGTTATAAAACAAATGCATGTCAGAGAGAAGTTTGGCAATTAAGTGAGTGGGCCTGGGAGCAATGGAGTCTTAACAGGTGAGCAATTGGTTCTACACCAGAGAGTAAACCGGGCTGGGAGCAAAAGGGCAGATGCCAGGAAACAAAGGGTCTCAGTGAGGAAGAGAAAGGTTCTTGGCCAGAGGTATTGCGGCTGTGTGGAACAAACAGAACTGCATGGAATGATAATCAAGGATGCACTAGAATGACAACATATTAGAATTGCAAAGACTGCAGAAGTAATTCACTTGGCCCTGAGGGGAGACAAAGTCTAATGAATCGAGCAGGGAATTATGACAATTCTTAAAGTGCCACAAGGAGTATAGTTATGATGAAAGGGACTGAGGATCCACAAATGGGATGCATGTTTATCTTAAGACTGATACCTCTCTGGTTCCAGCAGCCCTATGTAATGTACTTTGGTGAGGATTTACCCCAGAATTAGTAATTTAGATGAGCACCACAGACCCTCAGTAACGACTACAGACCTACACTATAAATGCCCACTCGCATTATAAAAACTTACCATCAGTTAGTGCCAATCACTGAAGGGTCCCTTCTGCGAAACGTCTCCTGTGCACAGATACTAGGATACACAAGACTGTAGCCTCCCATGCGCAGCCTGCACACACGTGTAACCAGCCTAGAGCCTCTTACCCTAGTGGACAGCAGAGGCCGAATCTTAAAGACACTGGAAGTTAGCACTCGAAGTCCATTTACTGTGAGTGACACTCGAGTTACAAGGCTCACTCACAGTAAAAGTCAAACAAGCATTGGAAATGAATAGGTCTCGCATTTGTTTGAGTTGGAGCTATTGCCATTATAAATTCCAATGTTTTTTACCTATGCAATAGATATGCCCTCTCCAACTTAATAAAATAAAGAACTCTGTTCTCTGTTTTTGTGTAGTACACCTGCAAAGTTGCTGTGGGGCTGGGAGTGAAAATGGCAGTTCCGACTCCACGTTAGATCAAGCAGTGTTGTGAGGGTGCAGTACCACAGGCTTTCACTAGGTGTGCTTGGGACCTCTTTTGGCCACACATAGTACTGCATCCTATGTCCTAGTGATAATAGTTCAGAACATTGAATGGTGCACTTTGTTTTTTTGTGATTTTTAAAACTGTATTCTGTATGACTGTCAAGAATTCCTGTCATACAAGGGAAACACGCCCTTATGTAAACAGGAGAGCTGTTACATAACTCAAGGAAAACACGCCCTTATGTAAACAGGAGAGCTGTTACATAACTCAAGGGAAACACGCCCTTATGTAAACAGGAGAGCTGTTACATAACTCAAGGAAAACACGCCCTATAAAGGGAGGAACCGGGAGGTACAACGCTGTCGGATATTGTGTTCACACCGACGTACCTGCTTAGTGAAGAGCAGTGTTCCGGAGTGGTGCTCCAGTAAGGCAAGAACGGAGGTAGGTCGAGTCGTTACTCCCTGGGCCGTGTCTTGCCCCATCGTCACCTGTGAAGGACCCGGAAGCTCTACCGGTCAACCATTGAGCTTCGCTTTTTGACTCTTTGCTGGTTGGAGTCGTAACTCCCAGCCCGACCAGAGACACAGGGACTGCCAGCTGTAACGCACACCAGGAGGTGTTTGCCGCGTTACAGACTCGGAAGTCCACTGGATCGATCGAGCGGCTGCTCTCGGTTCAGTCTTCTTGCTTGTGATTGGGGTATCGGTGACGCATCACCAGGAGGTGACTCCGCGTCCCGGTGCAGTCTGAGGAAGAGGTTGAGCGGCTGCTCCCTTCAGGTAGAGACCCCGGCTGGGTGTTTCCCTGACTCCTCGATTCTCCCCAACACTCTTCGTGCCCCTCACAGCCTACCGATTGGCATTGTCGGCCATTTCATTTCTGCCCTCTGTTGGCATACGCCGGGACCGGCGTATATGCAGAGGACGGTTAGGACCATCCGTGCTGTGGGCTGGTAACGTACTTAGCCTGGAGGATTCCAGTGACTATAACTTTTGTTTATTCTTTGTATTATATTTGCCTTCATTAAAACAACTAACCCTTCACTAGTGGTTGCGTCCTCATTGTCGTGTCTGTTAAACGATCCTGAGACGTTCAGGGCGTTACAATGACACACCTTGTGCCTCTGTTGACACAGGAGGACTTTACTAGGTGCAGAGCAGCTTTTCTATTTCTTAAAATATTATCTACTCCGAAGGTAAATGAAAAGATTCACTTTTTAAATAACGCCATAATGGTGAGATCAATAAAAGTGGACAGAGTTATCCTATTTTACACTGCTTTGAAGGAAAGCCGATAACAATTAATTTTAACTTTAAATTTTATTTTGCTGTTGATTTATTGTTTTTAATTTGTATTTTTGTCTGTATATTTTTATGTGCGTGTTTAAATGGTTATGGACCGTCTTAAACCGAAATACATTTAAGTAAACTTTAAAAACCTGTGGGTATTCAAGTGCCGAATGGAAGTAACTTGATTACTGGCTGGAGCACAACAGTATTGTGGCCATGGGAAACCATTGATAAATAACAGTATAAATATAGGATACTGCCTAGTCCGCCCTAGTTGCCCGAGGTCCCCCATGAGAAGATAACCATAACTTATTGTATAAACTACTGTCTGAGGCCTGGGCCTGTGAGTGGAGTTAGCCAGTTTCCTAACATGTACTGGTTGGAATCGATGTTTTCAAAGGTCGTTGGGCCTTGCTGTGAGAAAAAAAAGATCCCAGGACTGCATTTGTAATTGCTTTCCATTCTGAGTCCATCCCGAGCGGCCCAGTATAGCGTGGAAGGAAGTAGGTTTTACAGCGTGGCACAGGTACTGTGAACAACATTAATTGACTGGGACAGCTGGAATGAAAGATGCCCATGGGTTATTATGGCAGACCCTGAAGTAAAAAGCCAGCGGTTGTATAAACTGACATTGGGACTTAATTTGAATATTTTTCATATAAAATCTGCAAACTGTTGGGGAAACTTTAACCCACTCTCTTGCTTTGAAGGCCTACAAAACAACAGATTTCTGAGAAGGTTGTTGGTTCAGTGGGCCAAAGTTCCCGGTCTGAGTTATATCTTCAAAACAGAAACTGAGATGTATACCATTTTCTACGTAAAAAAAGAATATTTATTTATGGATCCATCTACATCACAAATAAGGCTCCCAGTTTTCAATTCTCACTGTATTTTACACAGATATACAAATGGAAACAATGCAGTACCCTGTCTGTATTAATTTTTAAATGGAAAAAAATTAGACCATATTACGTGTAAAAAAATGTGATTATTTCCTAATGAAGCCTGAATATCTGTTATTGTGTGCATGGGTAACTACTACAATGTGGTGGGTGTGTTGCTACTACATAGAGCACTGTATCCACCCACAAATCGCCCTATGAGTGTGCGCTTATCAGCTCACAACCCTGAAAATATCATATGTGCAACTTAATTTTTGAGTCGTCAAAAATAAATAAGGAGAAATAAATTATGGATCGATAGAAACGGAAATAGCAACAGCAAAAATACTTGTTTACCTATACAATAGATATGCTCTGCCAACCTTAATATAATAAAGTACTTTATTGTGTGTACTTGTTCTGTGGTACACCTGCAGAGGTGCCATAGGGCTGGGAGTGAAAATGGCAGTTGCGATTCCATGTTAAATCAAGCAGTGTTGTTAGGTTGCAGTACTGAAGGCTGTCACTAGGTGTAACTTGCGGCCTTTTTTTGGACACATAGTACTGCACCCTGCAACATGGCTAGGCAAAATATATGGAGCAGTGGTGAGAGCTACCGACTGGTGACCTGGGGATCTGTGCCCAAGTCTGCTATCAGCACAACATCCTGATTGTTTAATTTTCCCCGAGCCTATAAATGAAAGCACTTAATGTAAAATAAAAAGAATTCAATGCAGAGATCTGGGAGCAGTGGAAGGAGTGAGGGGGAGGCACGGGGAAATTAAGGGGCATGAAGCATGGGAAGCAGTGTTGTGGTAGGGGTGATGGGGAGGCACAGGAGATAAAGGGACTGCAAATAAAGCAACAGAAGTTTCATTGCACAAATAAACAGAACAGTTAACAAGCATAGAGGTAGGCCAACTAAAAAAACGAGTTCTCGCCAAGTATACATAACCTGAACAGTAAGAACACATGTAAGAGGGGCATTTGGCATGGGAGGATACAAAATTCCAAACGGAAGGACTAAGTGTATTCACCAATGAAAAGTTAGCATTTCTAAAGGACGGCAACAAGAATCAATGGAAAAGAGGGGCATTTTTTCAAGCTCATATCCTACATACAGAATTTGCTGTATCCCAGATACAGCATGACTCGAAGAGACAGTGCAAGCGCTGCCTAGGCAAGACCTAAAAAACGGGTACTCAAATGTGAAAAATCGATAGGGATTATTGGGCAGAACCCATTTGCTACATTTTTAATATATGATTTTTTTCAAATTCCTAGCTATATTGAGAGTTGTACTTATCTCCTTACCAAATCTCCGATTACTCTCCCTACCTCTTTGTATTGACCTTTCATATTTCCCATCAATGCTTTACCAATGAAATGATTAACTTGGGGGGGGGGGCAAATAAATAGTCATATTTGGCTAAGGCTTGTGTTTTTCAGAGATAAGGGTACATGTGTCACTTCTATAAACGGTATTCTCAGGGTTCGAATTTTCCACATAATTTTATTACATCATTTTCGTGCTTTGTAATAAGTTATGCTAAATTTTGTTGTGATATGCAATGGTGTGCTAAATTATGATGATTTCATTATAATGTTATGTTAGACAGTGATATTGTGTTGACCTATTTCTTGTTTTGTTTCATGGTATGCTATGAAATGTAATGCTGAGTTATGGTGTGCTTCCATATGTTGTGTTATGTTCTGATCTTCTAGACTGCTTTAGGTTCTCCTATGACAGGTTATGCTGTGTTGCAATGCTGTGTTATGAAAATGTAAGAGGATTTAACATGTTCCAATGTTTTGTTATGTTCTCTATGGTACATTACGATGTGTTGTTACAGTGCTCTGTGTTACAATGCGTAGTGATACGTTATGGTAGGAAATGTTGCTTTAGATTATCAGATTTTGTGGTGTGTTAAGCACAAGGGCATTGTGCCAAAGGCCCAACAGAGAATTCTAGGAAATGCTTTGTGAGAAGGGGCTTCCAGACGCTTAGAGGCTAAATTATAGAGAGGCTTTTTCTTTTCATCTCCGAGAACAGAACTCCAGCACCACCGAATGAATGAATGAATGAATTTACACTTATAGAGCGCATGGCTACCAAAGGCCTCCCAGTGCTAGAGACAGAGCCATCAACCGAGAAGGAGCCGAGAATTCAAGGGAACAGCAGAGTCTTCAGGAGCTTGCGGAAGGACAGATAATTGGCCTCAAGCCGAATATGGTCTGGCAGCTGATTCCAGCATTTCGCTGTGATGAAAGAAAACAGACGTTCACCACAGCGAACACGGTTTACTCTAGGGACGGCTGCTAGATGTTTCTTCTCGGAGCGCAGTGATCTTTTTGGGAGGTAGCGGGAAATGATTGATCGAAGAATCGGTGGGGCCCTGTCCGAGTGAGACTTATGGGCAATGCAGAAAGCCTTAAACTGAAATCTTTCGGCGACCGGCAGCTAGTGCAGAGAGATATGAGGTTTAGCAGATTCCCGATTATGAGCCCGCATAAGGAGTCGCGCAGCACAATTTTGGACCGTTTGCAATTTTTTAATGGTAGAGCAAGTAGAGCCTAAGTAAAGCACATTGGCGTAATTGAGCCGAGAGAAAATCAAGGCTTGCACCAATAGTTTCCCAGCATTGAAAGGGAGAAGGGGTAGAATTTTCCTAATCATTTTCAGGATACCATAACCGGTATCTGCCACCCTACGCGCCTGCTCCTTAAAATTCAGGTTGTGATCCAGCCACACCCCGAGACCTTTTATTTGATCTTTTTTTGTAGGGGGGGGGGGGGGGGGGTTGGGGGTTCGGGGCATAACACCAAGACATTTTGGCCAAGGCCAAAGTACGTTGGTATTAATGTTAGTGGTCTTACCCAAAAACATCAGCTCGGTTTTAGCTGCATTCAGCTTTAGAAACGAGCCATCCATCCACACAGAGGCCCTTTCCAAGCAATTGGCCAAATTGCTCTTAGTGTTGTCCAAATGATTTAGAGACACAATCAGCTGAGTGTCATCAGCGTATGAGACGATCCGAACACCAAAAGGCTTGACCACTTCGGCCAGAGGGTGCAGATAAACACTGAAGAGCGTGGGGCTCAGGGAGGAGCCCTGAGGTACCCCACATCTCAAAGGCATCCTTTCAGAGATGAAATTGTCCTCAAAGACCTGAAAAGACCTATCTACCAGGAAACACTCAAGTCATTCGAGTAAAGTTCCTGAGTCTTGCAATCAATAGTTGGTGCCTGACCGTGCCGAAGGCCGCGCTAAAGTAGAGCAGTACAATAGCCACAGACCCGCCGACAACCCAAGTTTTTCTGGCTTCTTCAACCACCGCTAATAGGGCCGTCTCTGTGCTTTGTTGAGGTCTAAAACCCGTTTGGGACGGGTGGAGGCGTTCATTTTCCTCCAATAAAGCGGAGAGAACGGAGTTGACATACTTTTCATTTATTTTAGCAATCCCTGGCAGGAGCGAGATCGGCCGATAGTTGGCAAAAACTTCAGAGTCTAGGGTGGGTTTATTTAGAAGAGCTCTGACCATGGCCTGTTTCCATGGGGAGGGAACGAGCCCAGAGGAAAATGAGATGTTGATGAGGTCCAGAATAACTGGAGCAACAGAATCGAAAACCTGGTTTAGAGTGGTGGGGAGTACATCACTTGGGGAGCCGGATTTCAAACGGTCAAAGGACATTTTTAAAGATTTCATATCCATGGGGGTATGGTCTCAATGAAGGGATCTAATAATCGAGCTTGGTCATCTGCAGGGAGGGTATTTACAGAAACTGATAGAGGGGGCAAAGTGGAGTAGATACCTTCAATTTTCTTATAAAATAAATTTACCAAATTATTACAACGTCCTAAGGTGTTATCAGATGGTAAAGGGGCAGCAGGAGGCTTAATTGATTTCGCAATTGAAAAGATTTCGCGGGGGAGTTAGAAGCTGAGTATTGTTTTTTTTCATAGTATCCAGATTGGGCATTTCTGATTTCTGCCTTATAGGCTTTAATGGCTTCTCTATATTTAGTTTTCACAATAATAGAGAAGTCCTTTCTCCAGCTTCTCTCCAGGCGCCTACATAGTTGTTTCAACTCTCTGAGCTTGGGAGAGTACCAGGCTAAACAGTGACTGTCTTTTTTACTGGTCATCCATTTTTTGGGGATCAGCGTATCTAACGATAATTCCAGCCATTGAGTAACCTTGCTGTTAGCAATTTCAAGGTCATTTCCTAAGACGGGTCTGGTATTATCAAGGGTTGATGGCCAGGAATCAAAAGACAATCTAGACCAATTCAGACTCCACATTTTTACCCTTTCCCGCGGTTGACCGCCATCCTGTTGGGTCCAAACAAAAGGGACCATGTGGTGGTCTGACCCTGGCAGGTAAGGTAAATGCTACTTACCAGTATGCATCTGTTCTTGGCATGTAGAGCTGCTGCAGTCACATTATTGCATTAGATCGCCGCCTAGTGTTGGGTCCGGATGTTGCACGTTGTTGTCTTGGAAGAGTCTTCGAGATCTCACGAGATAGGGGACTCCTCCCCTGGACTACAGTGCGCATGGACAGCTCCTCCATCGTCAGATTGTTTTTTCGCCATTGTGGCAAAGATGGAGGATAGTAATAGAAAGAAAAGGTGTCCATGTAAATGTATCTAAGTAAGATAGTACTGCAACTGTGCTCGGCACCAGTGGGCATGTGACTGCAGCAGCTCTACATGCCAAGAACAGATGTATACTGGTAAGTAGCATTTACCGTTCGAGGCATATGAGCATATGAGCTGCTGCAGTCACATTATTGCATAGACTGTATAGCAGTTCCTCCTCCTCTACCGGTGGCAGTTGCAGTAGTTTGGAAAAGTGTTAAGGACAGCCTGACCTACAGAAGCTTGTTGTTTGGCTTGCACATCAACACAATAGTGTTTAGTGAAGGTATGTATGGTAGACCATGTAGCTGCCTTACAAATGTGTTCTAAGGGGATATTCCCTAGAAAAGCCATGGATGCCCCCATTTTGCGCGTGGAATGTGCTCTTGGGGGAATAGTTAATGTGCGTTTAGCTTTTTGATAACATATTTGAATGCACTTAACTATCCATCTGGCTATCCCTGCCTTTGAAATAGGGTTACCCTTATGAGGTTGACAGAAAGACACAAACAATTGTTTTGTCTTCCTAAATGGCTTAGTTCTGTCTATGTAGTAGAGTAGAGCCCTTCTGACATCCAGTGTGTGGAGTGCTCTTTCAGCTACTGACTGTGGTTTTTGAAAAAAAGTCAGACAACTCAATTGATTGGTTAATGTGAAAACTAGTTATGACCTTTGGTAGGAATTTAGGGTTGGTTCTGAGAACTACCTTATTTTGATGTATTTGCATGAAAGGTTCTTGAATTGTGAGTGCCTGCAATTCACTTACTCTTCTCAGTGAAGTGATCGCTATTAGAAATGCCACCTTCCATGTTAGGAACTGTAATTCGCAAGAATGTAGAGGCTCAAAGGGTGGACCCATAAGTCTAGTAAGTACAATGTTAAGATTCCAGACTGGGGAAGGTGGAGCTCTTGGATGGATTACTCTTTTGAGCCCTTCCATAAATGCCTTAATGGGTGGTATTCGGAAAAGAGACACGTGTTGTCTGTTTTGGAGATATGCTGCAATAGCAGCTAGGTGTAATCTTATAGATGAATATGCTAGATTACATCTTTGTAAGTGTAGCAGATAACAAATTATGTTTTAGACAGAAGCGTCTAGTGGATTGATTTGATTATTTTGGCAGTAAATAACAAATCTTTTCCATTTGTTTGCGTAGCAGGCTCTGGCAGTGGGACGTCTTGCCTCTTTGATGATATTCATACAATCAGGAGGCAGGTTAAGGTATCCGAACTCTAAGACTTTAGGAGCCAGATTGCTAGGTTCATTTGATTGGGGTCTGGGTGTTGTATCTCTCCATGGTTCTGTGTGAGTTGTTTTGGAGAGAGGTGTAGTCTTTGATGAGGGACTACCGAGAGTTCTAGGAGTGTTGTGTACCATGGTTGTCGTGCCCATGTGGGAGCAACTAGGATCATCGTAAGTGTTTGTTGCTTTAGTTTGCGTACCACTAATGGAATGAGTGGGGTTGGCGGAAAAGCGTATGCAAATCTGCCTGACCAGTTCATCCATATCGCATTGCCCTTCGACTGCGGGTGTGGGAACCTGGCGGCGAAGGATGGGCATTTTGCGTTTTCCTTTGTGGCGAACAGATCTATGTCTGGGTGTCCCCATGCTTGAAAGAATGGGAGTAGGACTTCTAGGTGAATTTCCCATTCGTGGATCTGTGGACTGTGTCTGCTCAATAGGTCTGCAATCTGGTTGTTTACTCCTGGGAGATGTTCTGCTAGAAGATGGATGTTTTGTGGAATGGCCCATCTCCATATCCTATGCGCTAGTTGTGATAGCTGCAGAGAGTGTGTCCCCCCCTGTTTCTGTATATAGAACATTGCTGTCATATTGTCCGTCCGGACTAGGACAGTCTTGTTGGCTATGTGTTTTTGAAAAGCCTTCATTGCTTGAAAGATTGCCAGTAATTCTAGGTAGTTTAAGTGGTGTATTTTCTGGTGCGGTGTCCATAGACCTTGCACTGTATGTTGATGTAGATGGGCTCCCCACCCTGTGAGTGATGCGTCCGTTGTCAACACCACCTGTGGAACTGGCTCTTGGAACAGTCGTCCTTTTGAAAGGTTTTGTGTGTTCCACCACTGCAGAGAGCGATGGGTACGAATGTCTACCAACACTAGGTCCTTTAGTTTCCCTTGAGCCTGGTTCCATTGTGTTGCTAGGCATTCTTGTATGGGACGCATTTGTAGCCGAGCATGTGGGACTATGAATATGCAAGATGCCATCATGCCTATGAGTTGCATAAACACTCTTGCTGTCAAAAGAGTCTGAGGTTGGAATTTTAGGATCATTGCTTGAATGTTCTGTATCCTGGCTGGAGCTGGGTAAGCCTTTGCTACTGTGGAGTCTATCCCTCTCCCTGTACCTCTATAGGAGGATCTACGAAAGGAACGTTTGGATTGATAAAACTGCAGTGCACCCATGGAATTAGCGGTGTCAGTATCCTTTTTCATTTTGTCTAGTAGGACATCTGTTTCAGGCCCGAACAGCAAATCTTGGTTAAGGGGTTGATTGAGAATAGTGGTTTGCACCTCAGGTTTGAAACCTGATATGCGAAGCCATGGGTGTCTCCTTAACATCACGCTTGTATTGACTGTTCTAGAGGCTGTGTCAGCTGCATCTAGAGCACACTTTATTGAGGCATTAGTGATGAACTTTCCTTCTTGGATAAGATCATTTGCCTGTTGTTTATATGGGTCAGGGAGATGTTGTAGCAGCTCCTCTAATTTGTCATAGTGTGCCCTGTCATATCTAGCTAACAATGCTTGTGTATTAGCTATTCTCCAGGTGTTGGCTGATTGTGAAGCCACCCTTTTCCCTGATGCCTCCAGTAGTTTGGACTCTTTTTCTGGTGGTGCAACATCGCCAGTGGTTTGTGAGTTAGCCCTTTTTCGTGCATTGGCGACTACTAAAGAGTCCAGCTGTAGTTAACCCTTGATGTATGTAGGGTCGGAGGGTGCTGCTCTATATTTCTTTTCCAGTCTAGGGTTGAGTATTCTAGCCCTAATGGGGTCTTTGAATATTTCTGGTGCATGTTTTAAAACCCCTTTGAGCATAGGTAAAGTATGGACACTTTTCTGTGGTTGGGAAGGTGTCCAGCAAGAAATCCTCTTCCAGAGGGTCAGCATGCATATCTACCCCGTGGAAACTAGCAGCCCTGTCTACTAACTGATGGAATGCAATGGTGTCGTCAGGAGGGGATGTTATTGTCTGGTGAATATGGGTCTCCCCATGTGTCCAGGTTGGGATTTGTGTCATCAGGATCTTCATAAGGGTCTTGTGGATCATTATCTATGTCCTAATCTGGGTCCCCAACAGGCTGTGGAGGCATGGGGGGTGTGTATGGCACATAAGGCAGAATAGGAGAGAGAGGAGGAGGGGTAACAGGCCTAATAGGAGAAGTAGCAATGTCCTTCCTTTTTAGAGGAATAGGAGAGGGTAAGGCAGGATGAATTTTCCTCTTGTGGAGCACCACATGACCTGTGTTAGGGTCTATGATGATTCTTTTCTGTTTTGGATCGACAGGATCCGGAAAAAACAGCTCCTCCTCTGTATTTGGTGGTTTCGGCACCGAAGATTTTTGGTGTTTTTTACTGGGAGTCGAAGGATTTGTAGGCTTCGTCTTCGACTTGTTTGGCTCGGGAACCTTGTTTTTGTTCGGTTTGGGAGCTTTCTTGACTTCGACGTCCTTTTTCGGATCGACCGTTTTCTTGGGATCGATCTGTTTTTTAAGTTCGGTGACCTTTTTGGAGTCGTTAGTCTTTTTCGGGTCGATTAACTTTTTCGGGTCGATATTTTTCTTGGGATCGACCGTTTTCGGCTCGAGATGCTTCGGCTTCGACGTTTTTGGGAACGGTCGAGTCTTTCGGCGCCGGAGCTGGTGCCGTATGTGTTTTTCTCGGCGCCGAAGGCATTTTTGGTGTAGGGAGATACGGTTTGATCGGTCCCGAGCTACCGGAAGGCTTTTCTATTATCTTCGGAGCCGGGCCCGAGGGTGGGGCTTCCGAAGGGAGATTTCGATCATGACGAAGGCCTTGTGGCGATGTCTTGACCGGAGCCTTATGTGGGTGATTGGAACAGGGGCATCGGTACTCACGTGCTGTCCCGCTGGGATTGGGTCATCTGAGTCCGATTCTTCGACTGTGACGAGCTGTAGGTTGTCCGAGTCCTCGGCATCCGAGGGGTCGTCGAAGATATCGTCCGGTGCCGGTGCTGCTGCTTGTCGATGGGGCAGTCTTCTTCTTTATGCTCCGGGGATAGACATCTGTTGCACACCGGATGATGATCTGTGTGTGGGTATTTAGCACCACACTGGGGGCATTTTTTGAAGGGGGTCCTTTCCATGGGCCCGAGGCCCGCGTGGCGTCGATAAGCCCGGAGGCCTGTGTCGATGAAAATATGAGAATAAAGTCCTGTAAAGTTGTAGGGTATCGACCGGAGAGCAATCCCGTCGAGATACTTTGATTTGCTGTGAATAAAGTTGAAAAACTTCGGAGTCGAAGTTGGCGTCGCAGAAGTACATCCGAACCCGATGGCGGAAAAAAACAATCTGACGATGGAGGAGCTGTCCATGCGCACTGTAGTCCAGGGGAGGAGTCACCTATCTCGTGAGATCTCGAAGACTCTTCCAAGACAACAACGTGCAACATCCGGACCCAACACTAGGCGGCAGCTCATATGCCTCAAACATGTGCTTTTTCACAACAAGGCTATCAATGTTTGAGAAAAGCGGATCAAGAAGGTGACCTTTTTTTTTTGCCAGAGCACACAGATTATCAATTACAGTCTCAGCATCAGAGGAGGATGCCAAGTCAAAGTGGATGTTAAGATCACCTAGCACAGAAAAATTAGAGAGAGAGATGACTGAATTGGCTATCATTTCTGGAAGATCTCTACTGAAGTGGCCAATGGTTCCTGGCTGCCGATAAATAAGGACACCAGAAAAGGTACACGTAGAGGAAAAACCAAGTGCAAAGAAACAACTTTCACAATCAGGGATCAAGCTAGCTGAGATACAATAGTTAAATGTATCTTTATAGATAATAGCCAAGCCCCCTCCTCTGATTAGTTCACGGTCTTGTCTCTGACTCAGATATCCAGAGGGCAGGACTTGAACTACCGCTGGGTCTGAGGTGCTGGAAAGCCATGTTTCCGTAAGGAACAAGGCATCAAGGTCTTGCTCTTCCAGCAGTAATCGAAGTTCAGTGGTGTGCTTAGGTAACGAGCGTCCGTTAAAAAGCGACATTTTGAAAGCCGTTTGGGAGGAAGGAGCTTAACAATAGGCGTGATAGCTGAGCCTAATTCAAAGGAGCATTGAGGACATTTGTTGCCGCTATTGGTTGGCGCCATAGTATGAACACATTTGAGGGGTATAGTCTCTCTGAGGTGGTACAACTGATCAATGGTATAGAAGAGCTTACCTCTTGTTGGAGGACCAGGGGTCTTGGCCCCTGGACCCGGTCGGGCGTGGACGGGCTTGCCTTAGCCGCCCGCTGCGCACATCCACTGGCAGCCGCGTCATCCACCCCTTATGAAGAGTGGTGAACGTGAGAGCCGTTGCAGCTAGACTGCTGACCTCGGTTTGCAATGCCACCCTAATGATCCCCCCGGAGCATTGAACACAGCTCCTTCCCTGGTAGTGAGTGCAAAAAGCAATTCAAGTACAAATACAATGTTAAAATCAGTGCACAATAAGTATTTTAAAAAGGTAAGCCGGTTTCTCACATAAATGCCTCTGAAGCCCTGAACCGAACCGATAATGTTCGGTGGATAGGCTTTGTCTCGCTGCGCGGCCACGTCATCCGCCCCTTATGAGGAGTGGTGAACGTGAGAGCCATCACAGCTAGACTGCTGACCTCGGTTTGCAATGCCCACCTAATGATCCCCCCGGAGCATTGAACACAGCTCCTTCCCTGGTAGTAAGTGTAAAAAGCAATTCAAGTACAAATACAATGTTAAAATCAGTGCAGAATAAGTATTTTAAAAAGGTAAGCTGGTTTCTCACATAAATGCCTCTGAAGCCCTGAACCGAACCGCTAATGTTCGGTGGATAGGCTTTGTCTCTACATACCCACTGCCGGGGAGCTAAAGATATTTGAAATAGGGTTACTTCGATGTGCCATGGGGCCAGAGAGGGAGGGAGATCAGCCTACCATGAACAGAATGTGCCTGAATTGCCCAGGAGATCTTAATTCAGGTTGGGAGAGGAGGGAGACTCGTGGGCTGATAGATTCTCATCTGGGTTTGGGACTCATTCCTCTACTACTCTTAAATTTTTACATAAGGTCTCGGACAATACAAAATAAAGCTCTACACACAATATTTTAAAGGTGATTCTTCTCTGTTGAATCCCACCTCATCGACCCCCTCAGCACGTTCTTAGAGCAACACAGAGATTTCTATACAAAAATCCATTTAGCTGAATCCTTACTTGCCAGAAATATCTTCTTAAAGCCAGCAAGGTAGCTCAAAGAGTTGAGTGCCTATTGCCTAGAACTATGAAACCCAAGGATTATATTACCGCGGTTGTACGACGTTAGAACGCATTCCGTTGCAACGCATGTCTTTACTACATATGTGTTACAACGTGAATTCCTTTACAACGCATAACCTTTACCACGAACATGCCTTTCCCACGGATGCCTTTACAAAGATTTTAGTAGTAAAGCATGAACGTTCTAGGCATATACGTAGTAAAGGTTTTCTATGCCCGTGTCCTAAAAACAGACCCAGCCCTTCTAAAAACTATGCCTCCTCCTGCCCTAAACCCTAAACGTTGACCCCTGCGCGACGCCCCCAGCCCTTCTAAAAACTACCCTTCCCCCTGAGCCCTAAAAGTGGACCCCTGTGCAACGCTGTGAGAAAGTGCCATCTTTCTTGCATGGTATGCCCCCACTTTTTGCTGAATTGCTGAATGTACTTTGACTGAGTGTACCCTGGACTCCTGCCAATCAGGTGCCCAGGGCCTATGTTCCTTCCCTAGAAACACAAAACCCAAATTGGCAAGCCCTGGCCACATGTCAGCCCCTGCTAAATGGTACCCTAGGTACCCAGGGCCTTGTGACCAGGGAAGGCCTTTAAGGGCTGCAGCACTCATTGTGCCACCCTTAGAGGCCCTGTACCCTTACACACACACACTGCCCTTGCAGGCACACACACTGCTCTTGCAGGCTGGGTGTCTGGGTCCAAGACAAAACAAAGAGTCGACATGGCACACATCCCTGTGTGCCACGCCCATCACCTACACTGCCATGGCATACATCAGCCACCCGTCTAGCTGGGTGCCCTATGCCAATGGTGTGGGCACAGGAGCAGGAGCCCTCTGCCCCTACAGTACCCAGGTCCATTCCTGGGCACTGTAAGTGCAGTGCTGCCATTTAAGAGTACATGGTGCTGAGTGCTCGTCAAACACGAACTCCACAGCACCATAATGGCAACACTGAAGACTGAGAAGTTTGTTATCAAACTTCTCAGCACATTACACCCACACGGATACCAGTGTGGGATTTAATGTACAAAGCACCCCAGAGGGTATCTTAGAGATGCCCCCTAAAACCTAACCTACAATCCACGTCTGTTCTGAGGCTGCCTAGGCTGCCACACAGCAGACATGTTGCTGGACCCCAGGGTAGGAGAGCCCCTGCTCTCCTGGGCCTGCAACAATGCACATCCTGGGTGAGGGGCTAAATCTCCTCCCCCAGGATGGGCAGGGGGAAGCTTCAAAGGCATGCCGCCTCTGTGAGCTTCCCCAGGCCACTGCAACCCCCCACTCTGGCGGGAAGCTTGGCCGGAAACCCCAAATAAGGACAAGGAATGTGCCAGCCTGCCAACCCCACCCCTCAGGTGGGGGAGGCGAGGTGAAGCACATCCCCGGGCTCTCGCCATCTTGAAGATGGGAGGCCCTACCCAATCAGGACTAGGCTCCTGCCCCCCTCCCACAGGAGAGAGGCAGGATAGGGGGTGTACCCACCCCAGGACAGGGACCCATTGGTAACGCCCCTAAATCTGGTATTTAGGGGCACCCTGAACCTTCCTTCCCCAGATTCCAGATTCCGAAATACAAAGAAGAGCAAGAAGAAAGAAGACCTGCCCTGCAGCTGCTAAGAAGAGGAAGACACCAACTGCTTTGGCCCCAGCCCTACCGGCCTGTCTGCCCTCGAACCTGCTCCTGCTCCAGCGCGGCATCTCTTGTGGACAGCAACCTCAGAAACCCCGGAGGACCTGGCTACCTTTGAACTCTGATTTCCTGGGACTCCCATGAGTAGAGGCTCTACTCAGAACCTACCTTTCACCCCTGGCAGCAGCCCGGAACCGCGATCCCAGCCCACTCTGCACCCGCCAAGCATGGCCGATGCCGGAGTGAACTAAACCCACGAGGACGACCCCACGGCGACTGTGACCCCGAGTCCGGCACCCAAGGACCCCCCTCGACTATCCTGAAGAAGCTTGCAGCCTCAGAACAGAGTGCCACCCCAACCGCGATCAACAAGAGGGTAAGATTTCCGACGTCAAAAGGCACCCCTGCACCCGGCGGCCCACGGCCCTCTGTGCCCAATCCCGGGGTACCTACTTATCCTCCAACTACCCAACTTACCCCTCGAAGTGGTGGTGGCGCCTGAAGAGTCCTCGTCCCCGAGCCTGCAGTCTTTTTCCAAACCGGAGATTTCCCATAGAAATCAATTGAGCGCCCGACGGCTCAAAAGCACCCTGCACCCAGCCGCCCGAGTGGCCCTGGCAGTGAAAACTCTACTCTAACCTACTTCACCACTTGCCCTGAGTAAGTGACCAGGAGCCCAGCCCCCACAGCCGCGTGGCTTGCCCGACAGCATCCACCAACCCAGGCCCCCCTATCCCTCATAGGGTTACCTTGGGCCTAACTCTCTTTGCACCCGGCCGTCCTGAAACCGCTGAGGGTGAACTGACTGTACCTACCTGACACTGGGGGACCCCTGAGTCTATGCCCAGAATTTCAACTCTGCCAGTCGAGTACTTACCCTTAAACCGCTAACTTCATTTTCCTCATAGGGTAACATTGACTGGCTTTTTCTTGGAAATTCTTCTAAGTGTGGACTTTTCAAAACTCAAAATATTCACCAAAAATCAGCCGAGTACCAAAAACGAATTTACTCACCTGCTCTGAGGTGAGCTCCCAGTGCTGGATCTTGGTGCCCAGCACTGACTCTGAAAAGTACCCACAACTATACTTACCTTTAACTCATTTTTCTTCCATAGGAAACCATTGACTGTTTTTCTGTGAAATTTCTTCTAAGTGTTGATTTCTGCAATTTCTAAATATTCATCAAAAATCGTATAACATCTGAAAACGTAATTACTTACCTGTTTTGGATAAAGGTCCCAGTACTGAGTCTAGACACCCAGTACTGGATTACAAAAGTAACGATAACCTACTGTACCTGTAACCTACATTTCCTTCCATAGGGAATCATGGATTGCTTGCTCTGAAATATTTTCTAAGTGCTAACTTTTGAAATAGCTAAATATTAGTTAAAAATCATTACAGTACCAAAGTCGACTTTCAACAGCTGATTCTGAGAACTGACCCAGGACTGGATCTAGGATCCAAGCCTGGAATTACAAAAGTAATCTAAAAAGTAATCTGTTGCATATAATTTGAATTTATCATTGAGCTCAATGTATTGTGTTTAGAAATAGAGTTGCCTACTGCAACTACTTGTAACTGTTTACTAAAAAGTCTATTGCATATACAAAAGTATTTTTATGAAACATCTACTGTCGAGAAAGCATATTTTAATTCCAAGTGTTGGTTCTAAAATAAAACAAGCATATATTTTTTATATACAAACCATTGGCCTAGAGTTCAGTTATTGAGTGTGTGGAACCATTTGCTGACTGAGTGCGTACAACAAATGCTTTACACTGACCTCTGATACTGCCTTACTGCTCGACCAGGCTACCACTTTGGAGAGTAAGGTTATATCTAACTTTAACCTCTGTTAAAACCCTTGGGGTCTGTGGACTCTGTACACACTGTACCTATTAAGGAACAGTATATACAGAGCCACTTTCTCACAACATCAGAAGAGATCTGTTCCATTATCTGCAGAATCTTCTATTCATTGTTTGCATTATTTACCCTATATGCTCTCTCGTGTTAAGATTATGAGGTTACAGCTGCATTTGAACACAACCACAATCTATCTTTCAATATTTTCTTGTATACAGGGGTACAGCCATTAGTTTATGTTTCCTGCCCTTGAGCTGATCAGATGTTCTACCCCTTTGCTCTCAGAAGATAGACTGTTAACCAGACCATAGTAATTATCAAAAGAAAACAATATAGCTTTCTCTCAGATGCAAATAATGTTGATTTTTTGACAGTTTGCTGTCCTTAGATTGCAATATTGAAAAAGCCTCCTCTTAATTCCCATGAAAATTGACTTGGACTAAAAAATTCCAATTGCTTCTTCTTTTCTTTCAAATGAACCTCTCCCTATTTTCCATCTTCTGCAAGCCTCCTCTCTCTGAGCACAGTTTGCCTTAATCCATATTGTTGTATTGCCACAAACTACTCGCACTCTGTTTAAAAAATCACTACTTAGCATATACAATTCATAGGCTTACAAACCAACTGATCTGTAGCTCATCTACTAATAATGGCAACCATTTACATATCCCGTTTCCCACTAGCCATCACACATAACTTCCATCAATTTATTCTACCATATAGAGATTTAGGAGTACCAGACTACTGCCAATAACCAACAACAACCACTGAAAAAAACACTAACCTTGGGTTCCTAAGCAGCTTGATGTTCGGCATAAAGTTGTCAGCGCCTTGTTAAGAGTACTAAATTCTTTTTAAATGCAATTCCAAACACAATATTGAATATGCTACTTACCAGTATGCATCTGTTCTTGGCATGTAGGGCTGCTGAGATTCATATCTGTGCATAGATCGCCGCCTAGTGTTGGGTCCGGATGATTGCACATTGTTGTCCTGGAAGAGTCTTCGAAGTATCCTGAGATGGGCGACTCCTCCCCTGGACCACAGTGCGCATGGGCATCCTCTCCATCCCCAGATTGTTTTTCGCCATTGTGGCAGTGATGGAGTAGATACAGGAAGTGATGAGCATGCTATACAGTAATTCTGAGAGCTGCAGCTGCTACAGGTGCGATATGAATGTCAGCAGCCCTACATGCCAAGAACAGATGCATACTGGTAAGTAGCATATTCAGTTCGAGGCATGTGGGCTGCTGAATTCATATCTGTGCATAGAATACACAGCAGTACCTCCTATTAGCGGTGGCTACCCGTGCCAGCTGCAGCAGTCTGAAAAAGAGTTTTAAGAACAGCCTGTCCTACAGCTGCCTGCTGTTTTGAGTGTACATCTACACAGTAGTGTTTGGTAAATGCATGTATAGTGGACCATGTGGCTGCTCTACATATTTCCTGTAAAGGAATGTTTCCCAGGAAAGCCATGGACGCCCCTAACTTTCGTGTTGAGTGGGCTCGTGGGGGAATCGTTAATGTGCGTTTAGCTTTTTGATAACAAATTTGGATACATTTAACGATCCATCTGGCTATACCTGCTTTGGAAATGGTGTTGCCCTTGTGTTGTGGAGAGAAGGCAACGAAGAGTTGTTTAGTCTTCCTAAAGTTTTTAGTTCTGTCAATATAGTACATGAGGGCCCTCTTTACATCTAGTGTGTGGAGCATTCTCTCAGCGACATTTTGTGGGTCTTGAAAGAAAACAGGCAGTTCAATGGTTTGGTTCATGTGGAACTGCGATATTACTTTAGGCATGAATTTGGGGTTGGTACGTAGTACGACCCGGTTTGCGTGAACCTGTATAAATGGCTCCTGAATGGTTAGTGCCTGGAGTTCACTAACTCTCCTTAAGGAAGTGATGGCAACCAGGAAAGCCACTTTCCAGGTGAGGAATTGAATCTCACATGAATGGAGATGTTCAAAGGGCGGACCCATTAGTCTGGTGAGGACCAAGTTGAGGTTCCACACCGGTGCTGGGGGGTGCCTTGGGGGAATCACCCGTTTAAGTCCTTCCAAGAAGGCTTTGATGGCAGGTACTCTGAATAAAGAGGGGTGCTGCCTGTTTTGGAGATAGGCTGCTATTGCGGTTAAATGGATACGTATTGAGGTGTATGCCAGATTGCAACGGTATAGGTGTAATATATAGCAGATTATGTTCTGAATAGATGCGTCTAGCGGGTTAATGTCATTGTTGTTGCAATAAATGACAAACCTCTTCCATTTGGCTGCATAGCAAGCTCTGGTAGTGGGTCTCCTGGCCTCCTTAATGATTTCCATACAGTCAGGTGGCAGGTTTAGGTAGCCAAACTCTAGGACTTCAGGAGCCAGATTGCCAGGTTCAGCTGTTGCGGATCTGGGTGCTGAATTTCTCCATGGTTCTGCGTCAAAAGCGCAGGTTTGATCCGCAGCCTTTGATGCGGCACCACGGAAAGTTCCAGAAAGGTGGTGTACCATGGCTGGCGCGCCCATGTTGGAGCAACCAGGATGAGTTTTAGTGAGTGCTGTCGCAGTTTGCGTGCCACCAGCGGTATCAACGGCGCTGGGGGAAAAGCGTACGCAAATCTGCCGGACCAGTTCATCCATATCGCATTGCCCTGCGACTGTGGATGTGGGAACCTGGCGGCAAAGCTTTGGCATTTTGCGTTTTCCCTTGTGGCGAATAGGTCTATCTCTGGATGACCCCACTGCTGGAAGTACGGCTGGAGTACTGATGGGTGTAACTCCCACTCGTGCATCTGGTGGCTGTGTCTGCTGAGCAGATCCGCCATCTGGTTGTCCTTGCCTGGGAGGTGTTCCGCCATGAGGAATATGTTCCTCTGAATGGCCCACTTCCACATGCTCTGAGCCAGATGGGACAACTGTGGAGAGTGTGTTCCTCCCTGCTTCTGTATGTAGTACATGGCAGTCATGTTGTCCGTCCGGATCAACACGACCTTGTTGCACAGGTGTACTTTGAATGCCTTCATTGCCATGAAGATTGCCATCAGTTCCAGAAGGTTGATGTGCATCTTCTTTTGTTGTGTAGTCCATAGTCCCTGCACTGTGTAATTGAGTACATGAGCTCCCCATCCCTGGAGAGACGCGTCCGCTGTCAGTATTATCTGTGGAACAGGCTCTTGGAACGGTCGGCCCTTGCAAAGGTTTTGTGGATTCCACCAATGCAGAGAGTTGTATGCCCGACCGCTCACCAACACTAGGTCTTTTAGTTGCCCGTGAGCCTGATTCCATTGACGTGCTAAGCACTCCTGAAGCGGGCGCATATGTAGTCTCGCGTGTGGGACTATGAAAATGCAGGAGGCCATCATGCCTATCAACTGCATGAACACTCGCGCCGGAAGGGAGTGTTGAGGTTTGAATTTTGAGATCAGCAGTTGCATGCTGTTGATTCTCACTAAAGTCGGCTGAGCTGTGGCAGCCAGAGTGTTGATTGTCGCGCCCAAGTACTGTTGTACGTGCGCAGGTTGGAGACTTGATTTTGGGTAATTTAGTGAGAATCCCAGATCGTGAAGAAGGTGAATGGTGTGGGACATGTGGGTGGCACATTGTTGTGCTGACTTGGCCTGAATTAGCCAGTCGTCCAAATAAGGGAAGACGTGAATGTTTTGTCTTCGCAGATGCGCGGCCACTGTCGCCAGGCACTTGGTAAAGACCCTTGGTACTGTTGTTACTCAGAAGGGGAGAACTTTGAACTGATAGGGATTCCCTTGAATAGTGAATCTGAGGTATATCCTGTGTGAAGGGTGTATTGGTATGTGGAAGTATGCATCCTTCAGGTCTAGCGTAGCTAGGAAATCCCCCTGACTGAGTAGTGGGAGAACCTGCTGGAGGGTGAGCATATGGAAATGCTCCGATAGTATATATAGGTTTAGGGGTCGCAGGTCTAGGATAGGCCTGAGCGAGCCGTCCTTTTTTGGGATCATGAAGTACAGAGAGTACACCCCTGTGCCCTGCTGGGCGATGGGCACTACTTCTATGGCCCCTTTTGCGAGCATAGCAAGCACTTCTTGCTGGAGTAAATCCAAGTGTTCAGCTGACATAGGACGGTGCTTTGGTGGTATGTTGGGTGGAGTGGAAGTTAGTTCCAGACAGTACCCATGTTGGATGATGTCCCTGACCCACCTGTCCGTGGTGATGTTCTTCCATGCGGACAGGAACAGCTGGAGTCGTCCCCCGACAGGTGTTAAGTGGTCGGGGGTAAGGAGAGGGCGTCACTGTGTTTTGGGGAGGACCTGGTGTTGCCATATCCACGTCCCCTGCCCTTGGTGCTGGATCCACGATATCCAGCCCTGTTGTTTTTGTCGTAGGTGCTTTGTGTGCCACCTTTAGCATACTGTTGTTGTGACCCCTGACCCCTTGACGTTCCCCTATTTCCTGTGCGACGAAAGGAGCCACTACGAAATTGTTGCGTTTGTAGCGCCCCCATAGATTTGGCAGTGTCTGTGTCTTTTTTTATTTTCTCTAGGGTAGTGTCAACGTCTGGGCCAAATAAAAATTCCGTGTTAACCGGTAAGTTCAGGATATTGTTTTGGATCTCGGGTTTGAAGCCTGAGATGCGTAACCAGGCATGGCGTCGCAGCATGACACTTGTGTTTATTGCCCTGGCCGCTGTGTCAGCTGCGTCTAGGGCGCATTTTATGGATGCATTAGTGAGGAGTTGTCCTTCTCTAATGAGGAGTTCCGCTGACTCTTTATACTCCTCTGGTAGATGTTGGAGCAGTGACTCCAGCGTGTCATAATGTGACCTGTCATAACGTGCCAGGAGTGCCTGTGTATTGGCAATGCGCAGGATATTCGCTGCTTGCGCTGCAATGCGTTTGCCCGATGTTTCAAGGACTTTTGACTCTTTGTCTGGGGGAGGAGCATCACCAGTAGTCTGTGAGTGGGCTCTTTTGCGAGCGTTGGCAACCACCATAGAGTCTAATGGCAACTGACCCCTAATGTATTTAGGGTCACCGGGTGCAGGCTTATATTTCTTTTCAATCCTGGGGTTTAACACCCAGGCTCTTGTGGTGTCCTTGAAAATGTCTTTGGCAGGTTTCAGAACCCCTTTAAGCATGGGCAGAGTCTTGACAGTCCTTTCTGAAGATGCAAAAGTGTCAAGCAGGAAGTCCTCCTCAATGGCGTCAGAATGTAGCTCCACCCCATGATGAGCAGCAGCCCGTTCGATAAGGGCATTAAATGCGGCCGTGTCCTCTGTAGGAGATGTTTTAATGTTGTAGAGTTGCGCATCCTGAGTATGTGGCGCGATACTTTGGTCTGTGGGGTCATCCCACGCCTGATCAGGGTCTTGTAGTGGTTCATCGGGATCTGCGTCCCCGGGGTAGATGGTATCGTCCCCACCATATTCCTGCATCGGGTCCGATTCAGAAGGGGTAGGAGAAAAGGACTGCGGATCTACGTGGAGGGGATGTAAGTGTTCTTGTAGCACTGGCTCCTGCTCCGCCGGTAGCTTGCGTTTAAGAGGAATTTTGTATGGCACCTCTTCCCTGACTGGTGTTATTTTGCGCTTGTGGAGCATTAACCTGCCAGTGTCGGCGTCGATAAATTGTGGCCCCGAAGAATCTTGTTCTGTTAGGCCAGTGGTGGTGGACTGTGTGTGTAGGACACGTGTCCGAATCTGAAATAGTTTCGGTGCCGATGTCGGTGGCAGCCCAAATGTAATGTTGGTGGGCTCCGAGTGCACTGTACAGGGTGAGGTAGTGTCGGGACCCGGGGTAGAGTGGAGGGCTACCCGGTCACGGATGCGTTGTAGAGATGCAGAGACCTGCTGCACAGCAAACTGAGATGGTGGTTTGGTGGGCATCTTGGTAGTAGGCGTCGAGGCCGACCCCGACTTTTTTGTCGGACGGGGGTCACTGGTCTGAAAGGATGCATCGACAGTCGATTCGGCATTGGTGCTTTAGGCGTCGACGTAGCCGAGGCGGCCATCTTGACTGCGGAGGTTACGGCCTTCGGTGTCGGCGCCTTGTGGTGCCCGAGGGCGCGCTTCTTCTGTGCGTCGACCACGTCTGCTGCGGTGAGCTCGGGGCAGTGGACTGTTTCGACGCCTTTGATCCGACCACCACCAGTTTCACTTTCGATTTTGAAGGGACTGGAGCGATGGATGTGTTTGGGTTTAACAACCCGGTCGCCTTTGGTAATAGTGGCTCTTGCAGAGTGTTCGATGCCGGGCCGGAAGGCGGGGCCGAGGAACCATGTATTAGGTCTTGGGTAAGGCCCGAAGGCGATCCCTCGACCAGAGCCTGACGACAATGTCCAGTTTCGGCCTCCGTTTCGACGGATTGGCCTAGCTCCTCGGGAGAGC
This sequence comes from Triturus cristatus, assembly GCF_964204655.1. Taxonomy (NCBI): domain Eukaryota; kingdom Metazoa; phylum Chordata; class Amphibia; order Caudata; family Salamandridae; genus Triturus; species Triturus cristatus. The sequence continues at coordinate 269,520,962 of NC_140594.1, forward strand.
TGTCTTCTTCGGCCCCATAGGCTTCGTCGAAGTCCCCTACCTCGTCGACGTTTTCTTCACGGCGAAAGAGCACTTTGTCATCGTCGTCCGATTGGGAACCATGCTCTGAAGCGGGGTTAGAGACTATTTCTTCCACGCTCTCGGCGTCCTCGGTGCTGAATATATTGGTGGGTGCGGGCGCTGCCTGCTGCGCCTCGAGCCTCGCTGCCCGTCGGTTCCGCAGAGTCTTCTTGGATCGGAACCGCGCGCAGGCCATGCATTTCGATTCGTCGTGATCCGGCGAGAGACATTTATTACAGACTGGGTGGACGTCGATATGAGGGTACTTGGCGTGGCACAACGGACACCTCTTGAACGGAGTCCTCGATTCCATCGTCGATCGAGCGTCGAAGTTTGGACTAATTCGGTCCGAAAGTTGGAAGAGGGTGTGGAGCACTAGAACTAGTAGTCGACACCGAACGGTAACTGTACCGACGAAAACTATAGGCCTTTTGGCCTAAAACTAAGTATTCCGAAGTTGAGCTAAGATAGTTGCATCCGAACCCAATGGCGGAAAAAAACAATCTGGGGATGGAGAGGATGCCCATGCGCACTGTGGTCCAGGGGAGGAGTCACCCATCTCAGGATACTTCGAAGACTCTTCCAGGACAACAATGTGCAATCATCCGGACCCAACACTAGGCGGCGATCTATGCACAGATATGAATTCAGCAGCCCACATGCCTCGAACATAACCCTTCTGGTCCTCACTAATACAAATATCAGAACACTCAGCAGTTGATCAGTAGTTCAGATAAGCTGCATAATAATTTCTGTATACGGCTTGATGCTTTTACATTCACGTAAGACAGAGAACTGCTATGGGTCAAGTCCATCACCCAGTAGGGTACCAATACACAACATTAAACCACCAAGTTAATAGGCATAGAATAAGAGATCTACCACATGGTACAGGAGAAAGAAGGACTTTAGTTCACCACAGTAGGTACCAACATACTACGACCGCTTCTTGACATCTCACAACAATCATACATGGGACAATATTAACAAAGACCATCCAATAGTTTTTCCAAATATCTCTCCCTCCAACCTATGCCTGCTCAGAACAGTAAATCTTAAACAAAATATCTCAGAAGGGACAAAACAATTAGATAACCAGCTAAGTGGACTAAGCTCACAAGAAATGCCATAAAGGGGGTCATCTGAGTTGCTCAACGCTGCTAGCTTACTGAAAACCATAAACTGGATGCCTCTGGTTCAACCTTCAGCTATCACACTGTTAAGGATGTGTCCCATATCACAATGACTACACCTCCGTGGTTATGTACAACATGGAAACACTTTTCACATAGGATCGAAAAAAAACACACCCTACACGTTGTAGCGACCTACCCATGTAAGTAAATGCGTCTGTACCCCACAAAGCTGTTGTAAGCGATTTATAAATAACAATACAAGACCAATGAAAGCAAAGCACAATCAGTATATACATGCACTCAATCAGGTCAATGCAAGCACTTATGAGGAACAATATGAGGGATTAAAAGTACTGCAACTGCATCAGTACAATCATGTTAGTAATTAGAGATACACAATAAAGTGTTTAGATGGGACAGAGAAAGAGGCTATGAGACTAAATTACCAGTTAGATCTGAGCAAGAAAATTACTAGACTTATTCAACAACTGTTGAGGTTTAAATCAGAATTTGATTGAGAGCACATTATTTGTGTGCGACACCACAGAAGTGAAATCCACTAGCAAGCGGGACCAGACAAGCAATCAGCACTGTAAAAGCAACAATCTGAGCAAGCAAGCAGCATGACTATATAACACTTACTAGAACGTTAACAGACACTTACCTATCTTGTTCAGGATCCGGATTCATTGTACACACCCAGCTATCTGGGTAATCTCGCTCTACAGAGCTCAATTGAAAGGGCAATGTCCGCCACTTTAGACACAAATCTAATAGAACAAAAATAAACACCAAAAGACATTTAAACAACAAGAAAAAACACGTACATAAGAGACCCATGCTTCTTTAAAGTATGGATAAGGTAAACCCAATGTTTTAAAAACAATGGTAGGCCAGTACAAAGGGCCGGAGTCATACGTTTTTCCACCAATAAAAACAACTTCACCTCCATGAGAGTTAAACTAAGTGTTTTCAAAATTGATGGGCCTTATCTTCAAACCCATCTACAAAGTTCCAATGCAGCATCTATCATGGAAAATGGCCATCCCATTTGCTGCCAGCCCTGCTTGCAAGCTCTATCAGCTGTTGAGCCCTATAACAGTTTTCCATTCCAATAGAGAAGTAATGAGAACTCGCCTGTCTTTTCTACCGAAGGTAGTTTAAACGTTTCATATCAATCAGACTATCACCATTCCTGTATTCTAGAGCAGTGTATCTATGCTGGATTAACATTCTTTCCTATAACTATTTGTCAGAATGGTGTTGCATTTTTTCCTAGACAAAACCAAGTCAATAGGAAAATCTAACCGGCTCTATCTTAATTCCATTCCAGTACACATAGCTTTAACCAGCTCGAACAACTGAATACCTCTGGTAACAAAAGGAAATGCAAAAAAAATACAAAATCGGTTAAAAACCACTGCCAGTAACCAACACTGGTAAATGCATTAGGATTTGCCTATGTAGTTAATATATAACATTTATTTTTTAAGTTTTATCTTGGTGAGTGGTTGTGCAATATAACTTAAAAGAACTCCTAGGAAAGTCCTAGTCCTGCAACATAAGGTGCATGACGGATTCAAAAGTGGGTTTTTTTGCGCCTTCGCATAGTTTACATAAAGTGGCTGTGGACACAAAATGCACACTTGTTTAATCGAACACTAGTGTGAAATCAGTGTAACACAAATCGTTGCATTGATGCAAAGCACCGGAAGGCATACCTGGTGAATATTTCTCTTGACCAGTTACAAATGTAATCTAAAGGACCCTGTTGCAACCTAAGGGCTTTTGGAAATTTGAAAATACATGTGTATAAAAGTAGAAAGGCAAACAAATGTACAGTTTTTACAAAGAACAACAAGGCAAACAATGCCAGACTTAATACAAAAATAAAAAATGGAAACTAATATACACGAGGTCAAAGACGAAAGTGAATTTCTGTGGCTTTCAGTAGGCTCTTGAAAAAACATTTATAACGGATCAACTGGATTTTCCGACAGGGCATTGCTTTGCAGCGGGAAACACAGAACACCAGCAAGTGCTTTTAATCCCGGCTCTGAAGGTTCACCAGCACCTGATCCGGAGTTAACAAGTTGAAACTGAAGTCCTATTGCTGAACTTTTCATTGTTTTATGGTTAAAAGTTTTCTTTTGTTGAGAGGAGTCCATGGCATTTGTCTCTTCACTCTTTTTTTAAGACAAGCTTTCAATGTCAAGTGAATCACTCTTAACTCCCAACAGGCTGATGTGGATCCGAGGCTCCACCCAGAGCCCTCTGCTCTTCACCTCTCCCAGATGGCCGACCCAGCCCAGGAGTGAAGCATCTGTCACTACCATCAGCTTTGGTTGAGGAAGGAACAACGGTCTGCCGCTGACCCAATCTCAGTTTGTCAGCCACCACTGCAGATCTTTTCCAGTTCCCTACGATACCGGACCAGATCAGAAAGATTGCCCGGATGCTGCGCCCAATGGGACTCCAGGTTCTACTGCAAATCCAGCATATGTTAAAAGTAGGATGCAGGAGGTCATGAGGCCCTGCAGCCTCAGAGTCAGTCTCTCTGAAATATAGGCTAGAGGCTGAAACATCAGAATCATAGCTTGAATTTCCTGGACTCACCGCCCTGACGGATAGGTGCAAAACTACACTGTATCAAGAATGGCTCCATTGAAAGGGAGCCTCTGAGAGGGCGTCAGGTGTGACTTCGGCCCAGTGATATTGAACCCCAGAGAATGCACGAGGTTGGCTGTAGTATGGAGGTGAGAGATGACTGCCTGGGGCGAGCCTGCCTTTAACAGCCAGTCATCAAGATAGGGGAAGTCTGAAAATCCAGACTTCTGCAAATGTGCTGCAACCACCGCCATCACCTTGGTGAACACCCGAGGGGCACTGGTAAAGCCAAAAGGAAGCGTAGCGAACTAAAAATGCTCATGGCCCAACGTGAACCACAGGTAATGCCTGCGGGTAAGCAAGACAGGGTTATAGCAGTAGGCATCCTGAAAGTCCAGTGTTTTTGCATTCAGTCTTCAGGGTCCAGGGTAGACCGAACCAGAGCATCTTGAATATCTCCTTCTTCTAGAAGAAGTTGAGAATGCGTGGATTAAAATAGGGCATAGGCCTCCATCGTTCTTTGGCACCAGAAAGTAAAGGGAACACCAGCCACAATCTACTTCTCTTGCAGGGTCCCTCTCAATGGGTACCTCTCAATGGCTCCTTTGGCTGAAAGAGCCTGTATTTCCTACTGGAGCATGGAGAGGTGGTGTAACCCCTCTGAAAAAGTTGAAGTATCAACTTGGCCGATGTTATAGACTGGCAGCGGAGCAGGTGATGTCAGATTCTGCTGCCGACTGGGTGCCTGTGATGGTAGGAGGACAAACAACAGGTGTTTCGAGGAAGCGGTTCTTGGGGACGTGGTGGCAGATTGGGTAACGTCTGGTTGTGTGTCCCACAAGGCTTCTGGAAACCAAGTCTGTGGCCACGAAAGCAATGTCCAGCCTGTAGGCCCTGGTGGCTGAGCAGGAATGGGCGCAGCTGGTAAAGCCTACTGTAGCCACATAAGTGGCGAAAGGCAGTATGGTGTTAACATAGAGCCACGGAGAGGCCCATTGACTGGGGAATACCCCGGCTATCCTTCAAACGCTACAGTACAGAATCTGCCTTATCGTAGAAGAGGTGGGTGCCATCAGAGGGCATGACCATAAGGGATGCTTGGCTTCCACCGAAAAGTGGCACTGCAGATGCTATTATTCGGTCTAGCAAGTCAGTTGTACCCAGTCCGCAGCGAATGCAAAATTTTGCTGCATTCTTGCCATTGGCAGTAGCCTGGGTCAGGATGGATCAGTCCTCCTCTGAGACCATGGGCAGTACTTTGCAATTGAATCACAACTGTGTGGGTGTATCGGACTAAGAAGCACGCAGTGTACACAGACAGCAGTGCAAGGCTAGCGGAAGAGAACATTCTCTTGCCAAAGGTTCCCATCCTGTTGGATTTCCAATCTGATGGTGTGGTAAGGAATGTGCCACTGTTAACTTGGATGTGGAAGCCTGCAAAACCAAAAGCGGAGTCCTCAGAAGTGGGACGATGGCGCCAGGCAATTCTCCGGTGCACCGGAGCCCTAGTGCATGGGTTGGCCCATGCTCCAAGCAGCATATCTTTGAGGGCTTCATTAAAAGGGAGGAGATGGTCTACTGGCTGAAGCACTTCAGTCAAGACGTTAGTCTTTATTGCCACTTAGGGCAACGTAAGGCACAGGACCTTAGCCCCACCCCTTCTCATCACCATGGCAAAGGAGGCCCTTCCTCCGTAGCCACACTAGGAGAAGAAATTAGACCGGTGTCAGGGGAGGTGTCCAAACCACTGCCAACAACTAGTTCCTCATGCCAGTTGTCCTCGGGCTCTTCTGGGGGGTTTTGGTAACCATACAGTACCTCCCCGATAATACTTCTCAAAGGGCATGTTAAAAGGAATATGCTACTTACCAGTATACATCTGTTCTTGGCATGTAGAGCTGCAGATCTACACACTTGTGCATAGATCGCCAACTGGTGTTGGGCCCGGATGTTTGCAGTTTGTTTTTCCTCTTGGAAAGTCTTTGGAAGTCACGAGGTCGGTGACTCCTCCTTTGGATCGTATTGCGCATGGGCTTCGGCTCCATCCTCAGATTGTTTTTCGCCAGCAGGGAAAGATAGAGCGTAGAAGTAACAGTGAAGATGCCCATGTGTGTGCTATCTAAATAAGATAAACTGGAACAGATAAAGGTAGCCGGGGAGGCGGGTGGGCGTGTGTAGATCTGCAGCTCTACATGCCAAGAACAGATGCATACTGGTAAGTAGCATATTCCGTTCGAGGCATATGAGCTGCAGATTACACACTTGTGCATAGATTATATAGCAGTACCCACCGTTAGCGGCGACCACCCGTATCTGTTGCAGTGGTTTGAAATAACCTGGGCACTGTAAGGGCAGTGCTGCCATTTATGAGTACATGGTGCTGAGAGCTCGTCAAACACAAACTCCACAGCACCATAATGGCAACACTGAAGACTGAAGTTTGGTATCAAACTTCTCAGCACATTAAACCCGCACTGATGCCAGTATGGGATTTATGGTACCAAGCACCACAGAGGTGGTTGGTAGATTAAACCCTAGAGATGCCCCCTGAAAACTAACCTACAATCCACGTCTGGTCTGGGAGGCTGCCTAGGCTGCCACACAGCAGACATGTTGCTGGACCCCGGGTAGGAGGGCCCCCGATCTCCTGGGCCTGAAACAATGCACATCCTGCGCGAGGTGCATCTCTCCTCCCCCAGGATGGACAGGGGGAAGCTTCAAAGGCATGCCGCCTCTGAGCTTCCCCAGGACACTTGCTGCCCCCACTCTGGTGGGAAGCCTGGCCGGAAACCCCAAATAAGGACAGGGGATGTGCCAGCCTGCCAACCCCACACCTCAGGTGGGGGAGGCGAGGTGAAGCACATCTCCGGGCGCTCGCCATCTTGAAGATGGGAGGCCGTGCCCAATCAGGACTAGGCTACTGCCCCCCTCCCGCAGGAGATTGGCAGGATAGGGGGTGTACCCACCCCAGGGCAGGGACCCATTGGTCCCTGCCCTTTACCTACCTGTAAAGCCCCTAAATCTAGTATTTAGGGGCACCCTGAACCTTCCTTCCTTAGATTCCGAAAAACTAAGAAGAGCTGCTGTGCAGCTGCTAAGGAAGAGGAAGACACCAACTGCTTTGGCACCAGCCCTACCGGCCTGTCGACCCTCGAACCTGCTCCTGGTTACATCCTGGCACCTCTTGTGGCCTGCAACCTCACAAACCCCGGAGGACCTGGCTACCTTTTGGCTCTAAGCACCTGGGACTCCCATGAGCAGAGGCTCTGCTCAAAACCAGCTTCTAACCCCTGGCATCAGCCCGGAACCGTGAACCCTGCACACTCTGCACCCGCCAAGCCTGGCCTGTGCCGGAGTGAACAAAGACCCCGAGGAAGTCCCCCCAGCGACTGTGACCCCGAATCCGGCACCCAAGGACTCACCTCGACGCTCCTGACGATGCCTGCAGCCTCAGAACCAGGGACCCCCCCCAGCCGCGATCAACAGAGGGCAAGATTTCCCGACACTAAAAGGCACCCCTGCACCCGGCGCCCTGCGGTGCCCTGTGCCCAACTCCTGGGTGCCTACCTATCCTCCAACTACCCAACTTACCTCTCGAAGTGGTGGTCACACCTGAAGAATCTTCGTCCCCGAGCTTGCAGCCTTTGTTCGTTTTTGAGCTTCTCCATTGCAATCCATTGAGCGCCCGACGGCTCAAAAGCACCCTGCACCCAGCCGCCCGAGTGCCCCTGGAAGTGCAATCTCTACTCTACTCTACTTCCCCATTTGCCCTGAGCAAGTGACCAGGAGCCCAGTTCCCACAGCCGCGTGGCCTGCTAGCCAGCAGCCACCAACCAAGGGCCCCCTGCCTCCCATAGGACAACATTGGGCCTAACTCACTCTGCACCCGGCTGCCCCTGTGCCGCTGAGGGTGTAACAACTGTACTTACCTGACCCTGGGAGACCCCTGAGTCTATGCCCAGAACCTTAACTCTGCCAGTCGAGTACTTACCCAAAAGCCGATAACTCTTTCCTTCCATAGGGTAACATTGACTGGTTTCACTTGGAAATTCTTTTAAGTGTGGAGATTCTAAACTTTAAAATATTCACCTAAAATCAACCGAGTAACGAGGTCGAAAATACTCACCTGCTATCAGGAGAGATCCCAGTGCTGGATCTTGGTGCCCAGCACTGACCCTGAAAAGTAATTACAACCGTACTTACCGCTAACCCAATTCTCTTCCATAGGAAACCATTGACTGTTTTTCTGTGAAATTTCTTCTAAGTGTCGATTTTTGCAAACTACAAATATTCTTTAAAAATCGCACCAACTGTGAAAACGTAATTGCTTACCTGTTTTAGATAGATGTCCCAGGGCTGAACCTAGGAGCCCAAAACTGGATTACAAAAGTAACGAGAACATACTTTACCTGTAATTTGAATTTCATTCCATAGGATAACATTGCCTGTTTTTTGCTGAAAAAGTTTCTAAGTGTCGATTTTGCAAACTTACAAATATTCGTTAAAAATCGCCTGTATAACAAAAACTCATTCTTTCAACTGTTTACAGGAGATGCCCCAGTGCTGGATCCAGGATCTAACACTGAGTTAGAAAAAGTAACAATAACCCCACTTACCTGCTAAGTGAATTTCCTCCCATAGGATAACATTGGTGATTCTATGTGAAAAAGTTTTCGTGTCAACTTTTAAAATACCAAAATATTGCTTAAAAATCACTACTGTAACCAAAACGCTTTTACTCAATTGTTTACAGGAAATGTCCCAAGACTGAATCCAGGACCCAGTCCTGTGGTTAGAAAAGTAATCCTTAAAGTAACTAATTGCATTTAACTAGAAATTCCCGTTGAGCTCAATGTATTATTATGTTTGAAATTGTGTTGCCTATTGCAACAACTGTGTCGATTGCATTCAAAAGCCTATTGCATATTGAAAGTATTTATCTAAAGCCTCTCATTCAGAGAAAGTATATTTTGAAATCTATTGTTGGTTCAAAAATAAAACAACCATATATTTTTATACAAAACCATTGGCCTAGAGTTCAGTTCTTGAGTGTGAGACTATTTGCTGACTGAGTGTGTGCAACAAATGCTTTACACTGTCCTCTGATACTGCCTTACTGCTCGACCAAGCTACCACTTTAGAGAGTAAGGTTATATCTAACTTTAGCCTCTGAAGACTGTGGACTCTGTGCACACTGTACCTATTTGGGAATAGAGTATACAGAGCCACTTTCTCACAGCATGCAGACTCTTTGGTGGCTGAGAACAACAGATAGTTTCTTACCTGTCGGTGTAGTTTTGCAGCTTGAAGATCTTTCTGGATTCACTATGCTGTGCATTATTCCACGGTCTGGTGGTTGGGTCCGGAAACGTAGTCTTTCTTTTTTTTTTTTTTTTGTAGCCCAGCTGGGCGTCGACGTCCCACCATTTGGTGCACTTCTCGTGACGTCGTCATGCTTCCTGCGGAAGTCCCACCTCGGGCGCCATCTTCGGATTCTTTTTTATTTATTTTTTAACCCTAGGCAATTTTCAGTATTTCTTCTTAATCATATCCTTTCTCATATTCCTTTCTATGTCTCTTTTTGTTCTCCATTCTCTGTCTTTCCCCCCTCTTCTCCAGCCTCATCTTTCTGGCAGAGGTGGGTGGGTTCGCTAGTGAATCCAGAAAGATCTTCAAGCTGCAAAACTACACCGACAGGTAAGAAACTATTCGTTTTGCAGCGTGAATCTTTCTGGATTCACTATGCTGTGCATAGATTTTGTAGCGGTTTGTCACTTTTGTGGCGGCTGGGTGGAAGATGAGCATTGGTCGTTGAATATATGTTGAAGCACCTTCTGTCCTACCTGTGCTTCCTTGTTCATTTGTATATCCACGCAGTAGTGCTTAGTGAACGTGTGCACTGAAGCCCATGTTGCCGCCAGGTATGTCTTGAATGGGTGTGTTCACCAGAAAGGAGATTGTTGCTCCTTTCTTCCTCGTGGAGTCGGTCCGTGCCCCTTCCGATAGTTCTTGCCCTGCCTGTTTGTGGCAGAATTGTATCGTTAGTGCGATCCATCGCGCGATGGTGCTTTTTGTTACTGGTCTACCCAGGAAGCTGGTTGCGAAGGACACAAAAAACTGCTTTCCTGTGCTCCTTGGTTCTCTCGATGTAGTGCATCACCGCCCTTCTAGCGTCTAGGGTGTGCAGTGCCCTTTCAGCGCTTGTGGCTGGGTTCTGAAAGAAGCCTGGTATTTGTATTGACTGGTTCATATGGAATGCCGACACCACCTTCGGCATGAAGTGTGGGTCCGTTCTCATTACGACTCTGTCCTTGTGTATTTGGATGTAAGGCTCTTGCAGCGTTAGTGCTTGCAGCTTGCTGACTCTGCGCAGCGAGGTTATTGCCACCAGAAAGGCTGTCTTCATTGTTAGCATTTGAAGCGAGGCCTTGTGGATGGGCTCAAAGGGCACCTTCATAAGCTCCGTTAGGACTACGTTGAAGTTTCATGCCGGCGGCGGCATCCTCCTTGGTGGCGCTATCCTCTTTGCCCCTTCCAGGAATCTCTTTACTACTCATGATGTAAAGAAACTCTTACCCGTCTCACCTTGTGTGTAGACTACAATCACTGCTAGGTGTACCCTTAGCGAGGATGAGCATAGATTAGCGTTTAGTAGGTGCATGAGGTATCTCAGCACTGTTGATTCCTTTGTCAACTTGTTCTGCAGTTTCTTTTTGCTGCACCATTGTGTGAACCGCTTACATTTTTCCCCATAGCATTTTCGTGTCGTCGGTCTCCTTGCCTCCCGGAGCACTCGCATAGTGCTTTGAGGTAGCTTAAGGTGTGCGAACTCGAGGTCTTCAGGAGCCATGCCGCTGGGCCGAGGCTCTCTGGCTGTAGAACCTCTCCGTTCTGCATGGAGAGTAAGTCTTTTTTTTTTTGAACTTGTGTGGTGGTCCCTGTGCCATCTCCACTATTTGCGAGTACCATGTCTGTCTTGGCCACTGTGGTGCCACTAGGATCAGTGTCATGTTGCTGGTCCTGCACTTGTTGAGTACCCTGTGTATCAGTGGTATTGGTGGAAAAGCGTAGGCAAATTTTTTTGACCAACTTATCCATAGGGCATTTCCCTGGGATTGTTTTTCTGGTTGTCTGGATGCGCAGTTTTGGCATTTTGCATTCAGGTGTGTTGCAAGGTCTATTGTCGTGTACCCCACCTTCTGAATAGCCTTTGCGTTTCCTGTCCATTGAGCTCCCACTCGTGGGATACTGAAGTCTGCCTGCTGAGCCAGTCTGCTTCCACATTGTCCTTCCCTGGTAGGTGTATGGCCAGCAGGTCTATTTTGAGTGGGATGGCCCACCTCCAAATCTCCTGAGCCAGGTTGGATAGGGGAATGGATTGTGTTCCTCCCTGCTTGTTGATGTAGAACATCGTTGTTGTATTGTCTGTTTGTATCAACACCTTCTGGCTGTACAGGTTTTTCTGGAAGGCCTCAGGGCTAGGAATACGATCTTCAATTCCAGGTAGTTGATGTGTCTGACCGCATCTGCTTGAGTCCACAGACCCCTCACTCTGAGCTTGTTCATATGTGCTCCCCATCCTATCTGGGATGCGTCTGTGGTGATGTCACCGTTGGGCTTGGTGGTGTCAAGGGCTTCCCTATAGTTATGTTCTCCTTGTTCCACCATGCTATTTCTTCTTGCACTGCGTGCGTTACAACCACTAGATCCTCCCAACTTCCGCTTGCTTGTGACCATTGCTGTTGCGGTCTCATGTGTAGGCGTACATTGGGAACTAGGTGAATGCATGACGCCATCATCCCCATGATCTTGTTCGCTGTTCTCACTGTCAGAGCTCGCCCCTTCTGGTAGAGGCGCGTCTCCTTCAGCAGGGCCAGTGTTCTCTTCTCGCTGGGCAACACCGTTCCCTGTATGGTGTTGATCTGAGCCCCCAGGAAGATCTTCACCTGTTCTGGTTCCATAGAGGATTTCACCCAGTGTATTGAGAAACCCAGCTTCATTAGCGTGCTTGTGACCCGTTGTGCGTGTTCCTCGCATCTTTCGCGTGAACTTGCCTTTATTAGCCAGTCGTTGAGATAAGGGTACACATGAATCCCTTCCCGCCGCAGGTACGCTGCCACTGCTGCCAGGCATTTTGTGAAGACCCTTGGTGCGGACTTTAGTCCGAATGCTAAGGTTGTGAATTGGTAGTGTTCTCTGTTGATGGCGAACCTTAACAGATGTTTCTGCTGCCTGTTCATTGGGATGTGCAGGTAGGCATCTTTGAGATCCACGGTGGACATGAAGTCCCAGTCTCTCATTTGTGGGAGTATCTCTTGTAGGGACGTCATTTTGAATTTCTGTGTCCTTATGTATTTGTTTAGGAACCGTAGATCCAGGATGGGTCTTAGTGTTTCGTCCACCTTTGGTACCAGGAAGTAGTTCGAGTACACTCCCCTGTTCCTTTCTTTGAATGGTACTGGTTCTATGGCCTACTTTTGGAGTAGCTCTTGTGCTTCCTCTACGAGTTGCACTAGCTCCTGTCCTGAGTGTTCCCTTCTCTTTGGTTTTTTGTTTGGTGGCTTCCTTTCCAGCTCTATGCAGTACCCAAACTGTATGATGTTGAGTATCCACTTGTCTGTTATGTTTTGCCATTCCTGAAGGAAATGTCTCAGCCTGCCGTCAACCGGTGTTGCATGCTCCTTGGCGTTTGGTCTGTGTAACCCTCTTGTTTTGGATCTTCTGTGCTCTACCCTCGGAGTGATCTTGTGGGTGAGCACTCCTCTCCGGGCGAAGTCACTTCGAGGCGGGCTGTTCTTCCCCTCTTAGTCTTTGCCCTCATCCGTTGCCCCTACTGCGAAAGGACTGGCCCAGAGGCTGGTACTGCCAGTTTTGTTTCTGCTGCCCCTGCTGTCCATGATTGTCGCCTTGATGGGAATGTCTGGTGTGACGTTCCCGGCTGGTTTCCTCCCCTTCAGTAAGGTCTCCGTGTCGGGGTACCTCTACGCATCCCTCTGAATTGCAGTGCCCCCATGGATCTTGCCATTTCGTCTTTTCGTCGAACTCCTTTTTCCTTTGTAGGATGCTTTCCATTTCTGCCTCGAGCCTCCTCTTCTTCTTTTCCAGTTCGGAGGCATGTTCGGCGTCGAGCGCTGGTCTTTTCGACGGAGCCTTCGTCGACGCGACCTTATCTTTCGAAGTCGAGCACCCAAGTTCTTGGCCTTGCTTCGACGAACTTTGCTTTTCGCCGGTCTTTGGGCACCTGGGAGTCCTTTTAGAAGGATCCGCCGTGCCTTTCGTCCTTGGATCCACTCGTGGCCGTCGAAATTTTCGGAGCTGGTGTTTGTGAAAAAGTGCCATCTTTCTTGCATGGTATGCCCCCACTTTTTGCTAAATTGCTGAATGTACTTTGACTGAGTGTGCTCTGGACTCCTGCCAATCAGGTGCCCAGGGCCTATGTTCCTTCCCTAAAACAAACCAAACCCAAATTGGCAAACCTTGGCCACATGTCAGCCCCTGGTAAATGTTACCCTAAGTACCCAGGGCTTTGTGACCCAGGAAGGCCTCTAAGAGCTGCAGCACTCCTTGTGCCACTCTTAGAGGCCCTGTACCCTTAAACACACACACTGCCTTTGCAGGCTGAGTGTTTGGGTGCAAGACAAAAACCAAGTCGACATGGCACACATCCCTGTGTGCCATGCCCATCACATACACTGCCATGGCATACATCAGTCACCCCTCTAGCTGGGTGCCTTATGCCAATGGTGTGGGCACAGGAGCAAGAGCCCTGTGCCCCTACAGTGCCCAGGTCCATTCCTGAGCCCTGCAAGTGCAGTGCTGCCATTTAAAGAGTACATGGTGCTGGGAGCTCGTCAAACACGAGATCCACAGCACCATAATGGCAACACTAAAGACTGGGAAGTTTGGTATCAAACCTCTCAGCACATTAAACCCACACCGATGCCAGTGTGGGATTTAATGTACCAAGCACCCCAGAGGGCATCTTAGAGGTGCCCCCTCGAACCTAACCTACGAATCCACGTCTGCTCTGAGGCTGCCTAGGCTGCCACCCAGCAGACATGTTGCTGGACCCCTGGGCAGGAGAGCCCCTGCTCTCCTGGTCCTGCAACAATGCACATCCTGGGCGAGGTGCTAAATCTCCTCCCCCAGGATGGGCAGGGGGAAGCTTCAAAGGCATGCCGCCTCTGTGAGTTTCCCCAGGCCCCTGCAACCCCCCACTCTGGCGGGAAGCTTTGGCCGGAAACCCCAAATAAGGACAGGGGATGTGCCAGCCTGCCAACCTCACCCCTCAGGTGGGGGAGGCGAGGCGAAGCACATCTCCGGGCTCTCGCCATCTTGAAGATGGGGAGCCCTACCCTATCAGGACTAGGCTACTGCCCCCCTCCCACAGGAGAGAGGCAGGATAGGGGGTATACCCACCCCAGGACGGGGACCCATTGGTCCCTGCCCTTCACCTACCTGTAACGCCCCTAAATCTAGTATTTAGGGGCACCCTGAACCTTCCTTCCCCAGATTCCAGATTCCAAACTATGAAGAGCAAGAAGAAAGAAGACCTGCCCTGCAGCTGCTGAAAAGAGGAAGACACCAACTGCTTTGGCCCCAGCCCTACCGGCCTGTCGACCCTCGAACCTGCTCCTGCTCCAGCCCGGCATCTCTTGTGGCTAGCAACCTCACCAACCCCGAAGGACCTGGCTACCTTTTGGCTCTAAGCCCCTGGGACTCCCATGAGTAGAGGCTCTACTCGAAACCTATCTCTAACCCCTGGCAGCAGCCTGGAACCGCGAACCCAGCACACTCTGCACCAGCCGAGCCTGGCCAGTGCCGGAGTGAACAAAGACCCAGAGGACGACCCCACGGCGACTGTGACCCCGAGTCCGGCACCCAAGGACCTCCCTCGACATTCCTGAAGAAGCCTGCAGCCTCAGAACCAGGTGCCCCCCCAACCGCGATAAACAGAGGGTAAGATTTCCCGACACCTAAAGGCACCCCTGCACGTGGCCCCCACGGCCCCCTGTGCCCAATCCCGGGGTACCTACCTATCCTCCAACTACCTAACTTACCCCTCGAAGTGGTGGTGGCACCTGAAGAGTCCTCATCCCCGAGCTTGCAGTCTTTTTCCTAACCGGAGATTTCCCATTGAAATCCATTGAGCGCCCGAAGGCTCAAAAGCACTCTGCACCCAGCTGCCCGAGTGGCCCTGGCAGTGAAAACTCTACTCCTTCCTACTTCCCCACTTGCCCTGAGTAAGTGACCAGGAGCCCAGCTCCCACAGCCGCGTGGCTTGCCAGTCAGTAGCCACCAAACAAGGCCCCCCTATCCCTCATAGGATAACATTGGGCCTAACTCTCTCTGCACCCGGCCGCCCTAGAGCCGCTGAGGGTCAAACAACTGTACTTACCTGACCCTGGGAGACCCCGGAGTCTGTGCCCAGAACCTCAACTCTGCCAGTCAAGTACTTATCCTTAAACCGCAAACTCTATTTTCCTCATAGGGTAACATTGACTGGCTTTTTCCTGAAATTTCTTCTAAGTGTGGACTTTTCAAATCTTCAAATATTCACCAAAAATCAGCCGAGTGATAAAAACGAATTTACTCACCTGTTCTTAGGTGAGCTCCCAGTGCTGGATCTTGGTGCCCAGCACTGACTCTGAAAAATCTCTACAACTGTACTTACCCTTAACTCAATTTTCTTCCATAGGAAACCATTGACTGTTTTTCTGTGAAATTTCTTCTAAGTGTCGATTTCTGCAATCTTTAAATATTCTTCAAAAATCGTATAATATCTGAAAACGTAATTGCTTACCTGTTTTGGATAAAGGTCCCAGTACTGAGTCTAGGCACCCAGTACTGGATTACAAAAGTAACAAGAACATACTGTACCTGTAACCTGCATTTTCTTCCATAGGGAATCATTGACTGTTTTCTCTGAAATATTTTCTAAGTGTCAACTTTTAAAATAGCTAAATATTAGTTAAAAATCATCACAGTACTTAAGTTGACTTTATCACTTGATTCTGAGAACTGACCCAGGACTGAATCTAGGATCCAGTCCTGGAATTTCAAAAGTAATCTAAAAAGTAATCTGTTGTAAATAACTTGAATTTACCATTGAGCTAAATGTATTGTTGTGTTTAAAAATAGAGTTGCCTACTGCAACCACTTGTAACTGTTTACTAAAGTCTATTGCATATTGCAAAAGTATTTATATGAAACATCTACTGTTGAGAAAGTATATTTTAACTCCAAGTGTTGGTTCTAAAATAAAACAAGCATATATTTTTTATATATAAACCATTGGGCTAGAGTTCAGTTATTGAGTGTGTGAAACCATTTGCTGACTGATTGTGTACAACAAATGCTTTACACTGTCCTCTGGTACTGCCTTACTGCTCGACCAAGCTACCACTTTAGAGAGTAAGGTTATACCTAACTTTAACCTCTGTCAAACCCTGGGGGACTGTGGACTCTGTACACCCTGTACCTATTAAGGAACAGTATATACAGAGCCAC
Source organism: Triturus cristatus (assembly GCF_964204655.1). Lineage (NCBI taxonomy): Eukaryota > Metazoa > Chordata > Amphibia > Caudata > Salamandridae > Triturus > Triturus cristatus. The sequence continues at coordinate 269,537,275 of NC_140594.1, forward strand.
TTTCTCACAGTGTTCCTTTCGAGGACTTTGACTGTTTTTCGAGAGTCTGACTGTTTTTCGGGGCCCTGTCGAGGGTTTAGTGTTCGACGTCTCTACTACCTTATCAGACGTTTTCTTATCGGTCTCTGCGATCGTGAAGTCATCTGGTCCCTCGGCGACGTTGTCTTCATCGTCGGTGGAGAGGCCCAGTTCGTACAGCGTCGGGGCCTGTCCCTTGCCCTCCATGTTGTAGTTGGCTCTCCTCTGTCTCTCTCTCACCCGCAGAGTCTTCGGTGTGAAGGCGGAACAGGCGTTGCAGTCTTTGCTCTCGTGGTCGACTGGCAGGCAAAGGTTGCAGACCGGGTGTTGGTCCTTCTGCGAGTATTTATGGTGGGAGTTACGGCAGAATTTAAAGGGTGTCTTGTCCATTCCTGCGCTCAGCGTCCCTGAGTGCGCATTCTCCGTTGGACGTCGAAGATCTCGAGGTTCTCCTCCTTCTTCGTCGTCCCGGCTCGTTGATCTTCCTTCTGTAGTCTTCCTCAAGTTCTTCTTCGATGAAACTCGTGCTCTTTCTTCTTTTCTTCGCAAAAAACTCTGGAGCTTCACGTTGACGATCCAGACCCAACAGCGGAAAAAAGAATCTGAAGATGGCGCCCCGAGGTGGGACTTCCGCAGGAAGCATGACAACGTCACAAGAAGTGCACCAAATGGTGGGACGTCGACGCCCACCTGGGCTACAAAACAAAAACAAAAAAAAAAAAAGAAAGACTACGAATCCGGACCCAACCACCAGATCGCGGAATAATGCACAGCATAATGAATCCAGAAAGATCTTCAAGCCTTTGGGGCGCCATCTTCGGGTTCTTTTTCCCTCTTTTTTTTTTTTAAACCCTAGGCGTTCTCTTAATTTTCCTTTTCCAATTTCCTTTAGTATTTCAATTATTCTGTTCTTCCTTGTCCTTCCACCTCATCTTCCTGGCAGAGGTGGGTGGGTTCGCTAGTGAATCCAGAAAGATCTTCAAGCTGCAAAACTACACCGACAGGTAAGAAACTATTCGTTTTGCAGCGTGAATCTTTCTGGATTCACTATGCTGTGCATAGACTTTGTAGCGGTTTGTTATCTTTGTGGCGGCTGGGTGGTAGATGAGTGTTGGCGGTTGAATATGTGTTGAAGCACCTTCTGTCCTACTTGTGCTTCCTTGTTCATCTGTACGTCCATGCAATAGTGCTTAGTGAACGTGTGCACTGAAGCCCATGTTGCCGCCAGGCATATGTCTTGAATGGGCGTATTTGCCAGAAAGGCAATAGTTGCTCCCTTCTTCCTTGTGGAGTGGGCTCGTGGCCACTGCCCTGCCTGTTTGTGGCAGAATTGTATTGTCAGTGCGATCCATCGTGCAATGGTGGCTTTTGTCACAGGTCTACCCAGGAAACTAATTGCAAAGGAGACAAAGAGCTGCTTGGTCTTCCTGTGCTCTTTGGTCCTCTAAATGTAGTACATCACTGCCCTTCTAGCGTCTAGAGTGTGCAGTGCCCTTTCTGCGCTTGTTGTGGGGTTTTGAAAGAAACTCGGTATCTGAATTGGTGGTTCATATGGAATACCGACACCACCTTAGGCATGAAGTGTGGGTCCGTTCTTAGAACCACCCTATCCTTGTGTATCTGGATATAGGGCTCTTGCAGTGTTAGTGCTTGCAGCTCGCTCACTCTGCGCAGCGAGGTTATCGCTACCAGGTAGGCTGTTTTTATTGTCAGCATTTGCAGCGTGGCCTTGTGGATGGGCTCAAACGGCGCCTTCATAAGCTCGGTTAGGACCACGTTGAGGTTCCATGCCGGCGGCGGCATCCTCTTTGGTGGCGCAATTCTTTTCGCCCCTTCCAGGAACCTCTTTACTACCTGTGACGTAAAGAGACTTCCTCCTCTCTCCCCTCGTGTGTAAGCTACGATTGCCGCTAGGTGTACCCTTAGGGAGGATGAGCATAGATTACTTTTTAGTAGGTGTACGAGATATATAAGCACCGTTGACTCTGTTGTCATTTTATTCTGTAGTTTATTTCTGCTGCACCATATTGTGAACCTTTTCCATTTCTCCCCATAGCATTTTCGTGTTGTAGGTCTCCTTCCCTCCCGCAGCACTCGCATAGTGCTTGGAGGTAGGTTCAGGTGCACAAACTCCAAGTCTTCAGGAGCCATGCCGCCAGGCTGAGGCTCTCTGGCTCTGGATGCAGGACCTCTCCGTTCTGCATGGAGAGCAGGTCCTTTCTTCTTGTGAATTTGTGAGGAGTGCCTTGTGCCATTTCCACTATTTGAGAGAACCATGTCTGCCTTGCCCACTGTGGTGCCACTAGGATCAGTGTCATGTTGCTGGTCCTGCACTTGTCGAGCACCCTGTGTAACAGCGGTATCAGTGGAAAACGTAGGCAAATGTCTTTGACCAACTTATCCATAGGGCATTCCCTTGCGATTGCTGTTCTGGTTGTCTGGATGCGAAGTTTTGGCATTTTGCATTCAGGCGTGTTGCAAACAGGTCTATTGTCGGTGTTCCCCCACCTTTGGAATAGCCTCTGCGTTTCCTGTCCATTGAGCTCCCACTCGTGGGATACCGATGTCTGTCTGCTGAGCCAGTCTGCCTCCACATTGTCCTTCCCTGGTAGGTGTATGGCCAGCAGGTCTATCTTGAGTGGGATGGCCCATCTCCAAATCTCCTGTGCCAGAGTGGAAAGGGGGAACTATATTGTCCCTCCCTGCTTGTTGATATAGAACATGGTAGTAGTATTGTCTGTCTGTATCAACACTTTCTGGTTGTATAGCTGCTTCTGGAAGGCCTTCAGGGCTAGCAGGACAGTCTTCAATTCCAGGTAATTGATGTGTCTGACCGCATCTGCCGGAGTCCACAGACCCCTCACCCTGAGCTTGTTCATGTGTGCTCCCCATCCTATTTGTGATGCGTCCGTGGTGATGGTCACAGTTGGGTTTGGTGGTATCAAGGTCTTTCCTGTAGTTACGTTCTCTCTGTTCCACCATGCTATCTCCTCCTGCACTGCGTGCGTAACAACCACTAGATCCTCCCAACTCCCGCTTGCTTGTGACCATTGCTGTTGCAGCCATTCTTAAAATGGTCTCATGTGAAGCCGTACATTGGGGACTAGGTGGATGCATGACGCCATCATCCCCATGATCTTGCTCATTGTTCTCACTGTCAGAACTCGCCCCTTCTGGTAGAGACGCGTCTCGTTCAGCAGGGCTATTGTTCTTCTGTCGCTGGGCATGACCGTTCCGTCTATGGTGTTGATCTTCGCCCCCAGGACGATCTTCACCTGTTCTGGTTCCATCGATGACTTCCCCCAGTGTATCGAGAACCCCAGGTTTGTTAGTGTTCTTGTCACCCGTTCTGCGTGCTCCTCGCACTTGTCGCGAGTGCTTGCTTTGATTAGCCAGTCGTCTAGGTAAGGATACACATGAATCCCTTCCCTTCGTAAGTACGCTGCTACTGCTGCAAGGCATTTTGTGAAAACCCTTAGGGCGTACTTTAGACCGAATGCCAGGGTTGTAAACTGATAATGATCTTGGTTGATGTTGAACCTTAACAGGTTTTTGTGTCGTCTGTTCATTGGGATGTGCAGGTAGGCATCTTTGAGATCCACGGTGGACATGAAGTCTCCGCCTCGCATTTGGGGTAGCACTTCTTGTAGTGATGTCATCTTGAATTTGTGCGTCTTTATGAATTTGTTTAGGAATCTTAGGTCCAGGATGGGTCTTAGTGATTCGTCCACCTTTGGTACCAGAAGTTGTTTGAGTACACTCCCTTGTTCCTTTCTCTGCATGGCACTGGTTCTATGGCCCTCTTTTTCAGTAGTTGAAGTGTCTCCTCCCTGAGTTGAGCGAGCTCTTGACCCGAGTGCTGTCTTCTCTTTGGTTTCTTGTTTGGAGGCCTTTTCTCTAACTCTATGCAGTATCCGTGCTGTATGACGTTGAGAACCCATTTGTCTTGAGGTTATTTGTTGCCATTGTTGCGGGTAGAGGCCCAGTCTTCCGCCTACCGGTGTTGCATGTTCGTAGGCGCTTGTTTTGTGTAACCCCCTTGGTGTTCTTACATTGCGCTTCACCCTTCGGGGTATGCTGGGGGTGAGCGCCTTTTTGCGTGTGTAGTCACTTAGATGAGGGTTGGTCTCCCCCTCTCCTCCTTTGGCCACGTCCGTTTCCCCTCCCGCGAAAGGACTGGCCTCGAGGCTGGTACTGCCAGTTCTGCTTCTGCGGTCCCTGCTGGCTGTGACTGTCACCCTGCTGCCCTTGCTGGAATGTCTGATGCGACGTACCCTGCTGGATTCATCCCCTTCCGTAGGGTCTCCGATTTGGGGTGCCTCCTTGCATCCCTCTGAACTGCAGGGCCCCCATGGATCTTGCGGTCTCATTTTTCTTTTTCAGTTGGGTGAGCTTCTCGTCCACAGTTTCCCCGAACAGCGTTTCACCGTTGAAAGGGGTGTTCACTATGTTATTCTGGACTTCCTGCTTGAATCCAGAAATTCTGAGCCAAGCCTGTCTCCTTTCAGTGATCCCTATGGCCATCAGTCTGCTCGAAGTTTCTGCCCCATCCAATGCAGTCTTGATGCATGAGTTGGCGATATTCTTCCCTTCCTCCACTAGATGGGAAGCCCTTTGACGGTACTCTTCTGGGAGATGCTAGACTAGTTCCCCCATCTCATCCCAATGCTGGTACTGGTGTCTGTTCAGTAGCGCGTTTGAGTTTGCCATGCGCCAGTGCATTGCGGTGTTTCTTTCTACCTTCCTACCAGTGAGGTCCATCCTTCTGCTCTCCTTATCAGGAGGTGGGCCCGAGGTCGCCGGCACATTGGCTCTTTTCCTGGCCGTGGAAGCAATGATTGAGTCGGCAGTGACCGATCCCTTGATGTAAGGAGGATCCTGCGAGGAGTGCTTGTACTTCTTTTCCGTTCGGGGTGTGATGGACCGGCATGTTCCTGGGTCCTTAAACGCCTCCTTACCTTGGTTCATCACGCTTTGGAGCATGGGGAGGAACTGGCTCCTCGTCTGGATGGGGAGCAGAGTTTCGAGTAGGAAGTCTGCTTTCGGCTTCTCCTCGTCCAATTTCACACCAAAGGCTGCTGCAGCACTCTTGATGACCATGTTGTAAGCCCCGATGTCGTCTGGCGGCGAAGGCCTCGAAGGATACAAGTCCACGGGCTCTTCGGGATTTTCGGCGTCGATGTCCTGCCATTCCAGCTCCTGAGTCGTCGACGGCGCCGAGCCGTAGAACGACTGCTGATCCTCTTCATCATCTTCTCCCTCATAGTAGGGAACTTCTTCCTCCTCTTCAGGACCCTCGACTGCTCTTCGGCGTCGAAATCTCCCTGTTCCTCGATCTCAACGACATCCGTCGACGGGACCGTTGGGATTTTGAATTGTTTCATTCTTTCGTCGAACTCCTTCTTCCTCTGAAGGATGCTCTCCATCTCCGCTTCGAGCCTTCTCTTTTTCTTTTCCATGCTTGAGATGTGCTCGGCGTTGACCTCCGGTCTCTTCGACGGAGCTTGCGTCGACGCGGCCTTGTCTTTCGGCGCCGAACGTCCCACCTCGTGGGTCTGTTTCGACGAACTCTGTCTCTCGGCGGTCTTCGGCACCTGGGAGTCCTTCTCGAAGGATCCGCGCGGCCTTCTGTCCTTTGAACCACTGGCGGATGTCGAAATTTTCGGCGCTGGTGTTTCCTTCGAGGACTTTGACTCATTTTTTCGAGAGTCACCTTCCGATTTGCGGGGCCCTTTTGGTGGTTTTGTACTCGACGTGTCTTACCTCGTAAGGCGTTTTCTTATCGGTCTCTGCGACCGTGAAGACATCAGGTCCCTCGGCGATGTTGTCTTCATCGTCGGTGGAGAGGCCCAGATCGTACAATGTCGGGGCCTTACCCTTGCCTTCCATGCTGAAGTTGGCTCTCCTCTGACGTTCTCTCACCCGGAGAGTCTTCGGCGCGAAAGCGGAACAGCCGTTGCAGTCCTTGCTCTCGTGGTCGATCGGCAGGCAAAGGTTGCAGACCGGATGTTGGTCCTTCTGCGCGTACTTGTGGTGGCAGTTAGGGCAGAACTTAAATGGTGTCTTGTCCATTGCGCTCAGAGCCTCCGAGTGCGCATTTTCCTATGAGCGTCGAAGAATTTCGAGGATCCCCTCCTTCTTCGTCGTCCCGGCTGTAATACCTTTCTCTCTGTAGTCTTCTAAAAGTTTTCCTTCAATGAAACTCGCGTATTTTCCTTCTTCCTTCGTGTAAAAACTCTGGAGCTTCTCGATGACGATCCAGACCCAACGGCGGAAAAAATAATCTGAAGATGGCGCCCCAAAGGTGGGACTTCCGCAGGAAGCACGACGATGTCACGAGAGGTGCACCAAATGGTGGGACGTCGACGGCCACCAGGGCTACAAAAACAAAACAAAAAACAAAAAAAAACAAAAGAAAGACTACGAATCCGGACCCAACCACCAGATGGCGGAATAATGCACAGCATAGTGAATCCAGAAAGATTCACGCTGCAAAAACTTGTACACTTTTGGGGAACCCCTGGACTCTGTGCACGGTATTACCAAATAGTGGCAATATCATATACAGAGCCAGCTTTCTACACATGTCAACGCATATGCGTAGAGCTCCTTCACTGCCCTCTTTGGGTACTACCACGATGGGAGAAACCCATGGCGTTGAAACAATAGAATGCTCAATAATATCATGCTTAAATAACAAATCAAATTCCTTTTCAACATAATCTTGTATTGAATATGCTACTTACCAGTATGCATCTGTTCTTGGCATGTAGGGCTGCTGACATTCATATCTGTGCATAGATCGCCGCCTAGTGTTGGGTCCGGATGTTTGCACGTTGTTGTCCTGGAAGAGTCTTCGAAGTATCCTTGGATAGGTGACTCCTCCCATGGACTACAGTGCGCATGGGCATCCTCTCCATCCTCAGATTGTTTTTCGCCATTGTGGCAGTGATGGAGTAGATACAGAAAGTGATGACCATGCTTGCAATAATTCTGAGAGCTGCAGCTGCGACAGGCGCCGGGGAGGAGGGAGGGCGATATGAATGTCAGCAGCCCTACATGCCAAGAACAGATGCATACTGGTAAGTAGCATATTCAGTTCGAGGCATGTGGGCTGCTGAATTCATATCTGTGCATAGAATACATAGCAGTGCCCTCTATTGGCGGCGGCTACCCGTGCCAGCTGCAGCGGTCTGAAAAAGTGTTTTGAGAACAGCCTGTCCTACAGCTGCCTGCTGTTTTGACTGCACATCTACGCAATAGTGTTTTGTAAATGTGTGTGTAGTGGACCATGTGGCTGCTCTGCATATATCATGCAGGGGAATATTTCCTAGGAAGGCCATGGAAGCCCCCAACTTGCGTGTTGAGTGGGCTCGTGGTGGAATAGTTAATGTGCGTTTTGCCTTTTGATAACAGATTTGAATACACTTAACTATCCATCTGGCTATCCCTGCTTTGGAGATGGCGTTACCTTTGTGGTGTGGGGCAAAGGCAACGAATAGTTGTTTTGTCTTCCTGAAGGGTTTAGTCCTGTCGATGTAGTACATGAGGGCCCTCCGTACATCTAGTGTATGTAATGCCCGCTCTGCAACAGTTTGTGGGTTTTGGAAGAAAACGGGCAGTTCAATAGTCTGGTTCATGTGGAACTGCGATATTACTTTGGGCATGAATTTGGGGTTGGTACGTAGTACGACCCTGTTGGCGTGAACCTGAATAAATGGCTCTTGAACGGTTAGTGCCTGGAGTTCACTAACTCTTCTTAGGGAAGTGATCGCTACCAGGAAGGCTACTTTCCAGGTAAGGAATTGAATCTCGCATGAGTGTAGAGGTTCAAAGGGTGGACCCATCAGGCGTGTGAGGACCAAGTTGAGGTTCCACATTGGAGCCGGTGGGTGACTAGGTGGAATGACTCGTTTGAGTCCTTCCAAGAATGCTTTGATGGCAGGCACTCTGAATAGAGAGAGGTGCTGCCTGGTTTGCAGATAGGCTGATATTGCGGTCAAATGGACACGTATAGAGGTGTACGCCAGATTGCATCGGTATAGGTGTAAGAGGTAACATATGATGTCGTGGATGGATGCGTCCAGCGGGTTAATGTCATTATTACCGCAATAAATGACGAACCTTTTCCATTTGGCTGCATAGCAAGCTCTTGTAGTGGGTCTCCTGGCCTCCTTGATGATGTCCATGCAGTCAGGTGGCAGATTGAGATAGCCAAACTCTAGGACTTCAGGAGCCAGATCGCCAGGTTCAGCTGTTGCGGATCTGGGTGCTGAACCTCTCCATGGTTCTGCGTCAAATGCGCGGGTTTGATCCGCAGCCTTTGATGCGGTACCACGGAAAGTTCGAGGAAGGTGGTGTACCACGGCTGGCGTGCCCACGTGGGAGCAACTAGGACGAGTGTCAGGGAGTGTTGTCGGAGTTTGCGAGCCACCAGCGGTATCAACGGTGCTGGGGGAAAAGCGTACGCAAATCTGCCGGACCAGTTCATCCATATCGCATTGCCCTGCGACTGCGGATGTGGGAATCTGGCGGCGAAGCTTTGGCATTTTGCGTTTTCGCTTGTCGCGAATAGGTCTATCTCTGGGTGACCCCACTGCTGGAAGTACGGTTGGAGTACTGATGGGTGTAACTCCCACTCGTGCATCTGGTGGCTGTGTCTGCTGAGCAGATCCGCCATCTGGTTGTCCTTGCCGGGGAGGTGTTCTGCCATGAGGAACATGTTCCTCTGAATGGCCCACTTCCACATGCTCTGAGCCAGATGAGACAACTGTGGAGAGTGTGTCCCTCCCTGTTTCTGTATGTAGTACATTGCGGTCATGTTGTCCGTCCGGATCAACACGACCTTGTTGCACAGATGTACTTTGAAAGCCTTCATGGCCAGGAAGATTGCCATCAGTTCCAGAAGGTTGATGTGCATCTTCTTCTGTTGTGTCGTCCATAGTCCCTGCACTGTGTAGTGTAGTACATGAGCTCCCCATCCCTGGAGAGACGCGTCCGCTGTCAGTACTATTTGTGGAACAGGCTCTTGGAACGGTCGCCCCTTGCAAAGGTTTTGTGGATTCCACCAATGCAGAGAGTTGTATGCCCGACCGCTCACCAACACTAGGTCTTTCAACTGTCCTTGAGCCTGATTCCACTGACGTGCTAGGCACTCCTGAAGTGGGCGCATATGTAATCTCGCGTGCGGGACTATGAAGATGCAGGAGGCCATCATGCCTATCAACTGCATAAACACTCGCGCTGGAAGCGAGTGATTGTGTTTGAACTTGGAGATCAGCAGTTGTATGCTGTTGATCCTCACTAAACTTGGCTGAGCTGAGGCCGCCAGAGTGTCTATAGTCGCGCCCAGGTACTGTTGTACGTGTGCGGGCTGGAGATGGGACTTTGGGTAATTTAGTGAGAATCCCAGACTGTGAAGAAGGTGAATGGTGCGGGACATATGGCTTGCACATTGCTGGGCCGACTTCGCTTGAACGAGCCAGTCGTCTAGGTAGGGGTAGACGTGTATATGCTGCCTCCGTAAGTGTGCTGCCACCGTAGCTAGGCACTTCGTGAAAACCCTGGGCGCTGTTGTCACGCCGAAGGGAAGGACTTTGAACTGATAGTGCTGCCCCTGAACAGTAAACCTGAGGTATTTTTTGTGTGAGGGGTGGATGGGTATGTGGAAGTACGCATCCTTGAGGTCCAGTGATGCTAGGAAGTCTCCCTGCTTGAGAAGCGGAAGGACTTGCTGTAGAGTGAGCATGTGAAAGTGCTCTGAAAGAATGTACTGGTTCAGGGGTCTCAGGTCTAATATAGGCCTGAGCGACCCGTCCTTTTTTGGAATTAAGAAGTAGAGGGAGTAAACCCCCGTGCCCTGCTCGTGGATGGGTACGAGCTCGATAGCGCCTTTTAGAAGCATACTTTCTACCTCTTGCTGTAAGAGCGTTAAGTGCTCTGAGGACATAGGACGGTTTCTTGGTGGTATTGTGGGTGGAGTGGAAGTTAACTCCAGACAGTAACCGTGTTTTATAATATCTTTGACCCACCTGTCCGTGGTGATGGAGTTCCACGTGGACAGGAACCGTTGTAGCCTTCCCCCGACAGGTGTTATGTGGTCGGGAGGAAGGGAGAGGGCGTCACTGCTTGTTCTTGGGGGAGGACCTGGTGTTGCCGTAGCCACGTCCTCTGCCCTTGGTACTGGAGCCACGATAGCCACCTCGGGTGTTCTTATCGTAGGTGGTCTGCGTATTACCCTTGTTATATGTTTGTTGTGACCCCTGTCCTCTACCTGCCCCCTTGTTTCCGGGGCGACGAAAGGAGCCGCTCCGAAAGGACTGAGTTTGTAGGGCGCCCATGGACTTTGCAGTGTCCGTGTCCTTTTTTATCTTCTCGAGGGTGGTGTCAACCTCAGGTCCGAACAAAAAGTCGGGGTTGACGGGCTGATTAAGTATATTGTTTTGTACCTCAGGCTTGAATCCTGAGATACGTAGCCAGGCGTGACGTCGTAGGATGACGCTAGTGTTGATGGCCCTGGCAGCCGTGTCTGCAGCGTCTAGTGCACATTTAATGGCAGCATTTGTGAGTAGCTGTCCCTCTCTGATAAGGATTTCTGCACCTTCTTTGTAGGGGTCAGGGAGGTGCTGAAGAAGTTGCTCCAGTGTGTCATAGTGCGCTCTATCGTAGCGAGCGAGGAGCGCTTGAGTGTTAGCTATGGGCCATATGTTTGCAGCTTGTGCGGCAACTCGCTTGCCGGAGGTCTCTAGCACCTTGGACTCTTTGTCCGGGGGAGGAGCGTCACCCGTTGTCTGCGAGTGTGCCCTCTTGCGGGCATTCGCCACAACGATGGAGTCGAGTGGTAATTGGCCTCTGATGTAAGTAGGATCCCCAGGTGCTGATCTGTATTTTTTATCGATCCTGGGGTTTATCACTCGTGCCCTGGTGGGTTCCTTGAAAATGTCAGTGGCTGGCTTGAGGACCCCCTTCAACATTGGCAGAGTCTTTACATGTCTTTCTGAGGATGCAAAGGTGTCCATTAGAAAGTCATCTTCGATGATATCAGAGTGAAGCTGTACATCATGGTTGTTTGCCGCACGTTCAATCAGAGCGTTGAACGCCGCAGTATCCTCTGTGGGTGATGTTTTTGGCCCATATAGTTGTGTGTCCTGTGCATCAAGAGGTGCACTGGGGTCTGCAGGGTCGCCCCAAGTTTGGTCAGGGTCCTGCTGGTCATCAGGGTCCGTGTCCACATGGTAGGGGACTTGTTCATCCAAGTAGTCCCCCAATGCATCCGTGTCGGAGCGTGTGGGGGAGGCCCGGTGTGGATCCTGGTAGGGTGAATAGAAGGGTTCATACAGGAGAGGTTCTGAGTCCACAGGCAGCTTCCTCTTTAGCGGGATCCTGAAAGGCTCCAATGGCGGTTCCGAAGTTATCCTTCGGCCGTGGAGAATCATCCTGCCAGTGTCGGCGTCGATGACGTGTGACGGAGACGGCTCGACAGGTGTAACCGCAGTTTTGGTGACCTGTGTCCTGAGTTGAAACGCCTTCGGGATTGTGGGTGGAGGCAAGCCGAAGGTAATGCTGGTCGGCACCGACGAAACCGCCGGAGCCGAACCGGAACCCGACGGGTCCTGGAGGGCGTCCTTGGATCTGCAGCCTGGCATCGCGCCAGGCCGTACTCGGGGCGCCTTAGAGGTCGTGGCCCCCGCCAGGGTCGTCGAGGCGGCTGCAGATATCTTCTGCGCCCGTGGCGCATCGAGTCGAGGTGCGGAGATCACCGTCGACGTCTTCGACACGTGAGGTTTTGGTGTCGTCGAGGGAGTGCTGCGAGGCGTAGCAGGCGGGACGGCCCTCGGTGTCGGTGGCGTCGACGCCGGTAACCGGGCAGGTTTGTCGGCGCCGATGACCTTCTTCCGTTTGTCGACTCCCATGTCGCCCGTCTCGAGTTCGGCACCGAAGTCTCTCTTGGTGCGGTCGGTGCCGACCCGGTGCGCTGGCGTCGAAGGTGTTGAAGGCCTCGATCCGACTAGCGCCACTTTCAGTTTCGGTTTCGTAGGAACCTGAGCAGCTTTCGGTTTCGGTTTCGTGGAAGGGAAACCAGCTGGCTTAAGCGGTAATGGCTGCCGCTGAACGTCCGAGGCCGGGCCCGAGGGCGGGGCCGAAGGACTGCGTGATAGGTCTCGGGTAAGGCCCGAAGGCGATCCCTCGACCGGAGCCATAGTCTGTGGCGCTGGTGAAATTTCGGTCTGAACAGGTAGGCCTTGTTCATCATCGGAGCTACTCTCTTCGGCTCCTAAGGCCTCCTCGTCGTCTCCTACCTCGGTGTCGTCTTCACCTCTGTGGAAGAGTGACTCGTCGGCCTCGTCCGATCCGGGTTCGTGTTCGTGTTCGGAAACGGGACTGGAGGGTAAGACTTCTACTTCTTCGACGTCGTCAGCCTCGTCGAAGATGTCAGCTGGGGCCGGTGCCGCGTGCTGCGCTTCGAGCCTCGCCGCTCGACGATTCCGCAGAGTCTTCTTTGAACGGAACCGGGCACAGGCCATACATGTCGATTCGTCGTGGTCCGGCGAAAGGCATTTGTTGCACACCGGATGGACGTCGATGTGTGGGTACTTCGCATTGCATACCGGACACCTTTTGAATGGCGTCCTGGATTCCATCGTCGAAGTAGAGTCGATGGACAGGCAAATGCGAACAAAGTCGGTGCTGAAAGTTAGTAAACTAACAAAAAGTATCGAAACCCGATCGATAAACAGTACCGACGCGAACTAAAGGCCTTGTGGCCTCGACAAAAGTTTTTCCTAACTTGAGCTAAGATAGCACATCCGAACCCAATGGCGGAAAAAAACAATCTGAGGATGGAGAGGATGCCCATGCGCACTGTAGTCCATGGGAGGAGTCACCTATCCAAGGATACTTCGAAGACTCTTCCAGGACAACAACGTGCAAACATCCGGACCCAACACTAGGCGGCGATCTATGCACAGATATGAATTCAGCAGCCCACATGCCTCGAACTTACTTGTTCGCCTAGGGCTCTGAGCAACAGGACAGACGTCCTCATTAATATGTAACTTTACTTTCATAGTCTTAAGCTTTACCAAACCATGAAACAATGAAGGGAACTGACTTACTATTTCATGGTGAGCACTCATGATGTAGTGCACAGAAATTAGTCCCATATCAGCATATGTGCTGAAACTGACTGAACAGGCACTCAACACGGGCCCTTGAAGCACATGGATGGGTGCTTGCACATTCGTTTTCATATGTTTCATTGTCGCAACAATTGAACCTCGACTTTTTAAGGGTGTCGATCCAACCTATGCATACAGTTTGGTTTTCGATGGCAAAAGTTGTGGTTATGAATACAATTCATTAGATTTTTCTTCAGGCACAATACTTGCCAATGCACCACTGACAATGATGAAAGGTTGAACAACTGTTTACTATCAGTGTAATTAACGGACAATGTTGAATGACTTTGGTACTTTGGCATGTCGACTTTTTTGTCTGACATTTTTCCTCACATGCGGCCAATCCAACTTGTGCACGCTTCTCTAAAATAAACATTGACTTGGCACAACCATCTTCTTCACTTTCACTTAATACTCATATGGAGGAACTGTTTGACAATGATTTAGATGGCGATCGACTTTGTTCAGTGTCTATTTGTTTTACCTGATGTCTCCGCTGGGCTTTGTGGGTGCGCGTCGAACTTGCTTCTGGAAAACACTGGCAACCTTTTTGTCTTTGCGCCGTGACACACTTGTTTTTCCCTTTGCTTTGCACACATCCTAAAATTGTTCTCCTTCCCACAGCCCTTACATATCTGTCTGATGGGACATTTGTCTTTGCGTGGAAATGAAATTCTACACCCAAAACATAACTTCTTTTTACGTAGAGACATCACCTTGTGTCTTTCAGTCTTTTGCTTTGATTCGCTTTTCATACTCAGGACTGATTCATTTGGGGCACCTCTGACTTCCATGTCAGCAGCTTGCCAGCATGCACCTCCGCTCTAGCAGCCATTAACACTTGTTCAAGACTCTGAGTTTCTCTCAGCATTCCCCTTCTGAAGAAATCGGAGAAGCAACCATAAATGACTCTGAGGCGTATGGCTTATTCATTGAACTTACAGTGTTTGATGAGTGTGTCAAGTCTCTCTGCAAAATTATATCGATTTAACTCGCAAGACAGTACAACCTATCATCTTTTGTGTGCGTATATATTGTAATGTACATGGATGCTACTGTTTGCGTCATGTTGCATGCTCACTTTGCATGTTATACTGAAAAAATCCCAAGTAAAAAAAACAGTTGATAAAAAAATGTACTTGCATTTATACAAATGACAAACAATTCAGAATAGACACTAACCACATTGAATTGTTGTGGGGATTTCCATGGCTCGCCTACGTTTGTAGCGTAAATCAGTAGACGGTGGTTGATTCCAATTAGCAGATAAATAACCAAATTCATCCCAAAATTTGACAATTCCCCGCTGAGCTGTGAAAAGAAACAAAATAATATTTAATAACTTTGAGCATATTGCTAGAAGGAAAACATTACTTACCATGTAAGCATGTGTTCGTAGCATGTAGTGCTGTAGTTCACATGCTTGGCATACTCTTGCCATCTTGGGCTTGGATGGTTGCAAGTTGTTTTTCCTTCAAAAGAAAGGTTTTCGATTTATGGAATGCAGTGGGACTTCATCCTTAGTAGGCAATGGACACTGATAAGGACTATATTAGATTGTTTTTTGCACAGTGGGAGTTATTTATAGAGTGGTGAGTGAACGGTGACCGTGGTATGGTGCACCATGTGTTTTATGGGAATATGTTGAAAAAGATCTGCAAGTAGAGCCATATGCTCTGGGAAAGAGGGTAGGCGCATGTGACTCTACAGTACTACACACTGAGAACAGATCCTTACGGGTAAAGTAACGTTTTCCTTTCGTAGCATGTGTTGCTATGGATATACATGCTCTGCAAAGACTGTAAAGGAGTATTTAAAAAAAATGTTTTGGGGAGTTTTATATAGCGCAAACTTGACCTGAAGTTATCAGATTGCTTTACATGAGCACCAGTTACGTTACAGACAGACACATTGATTTTTTCGCTATGCAGGTGGAGATTAAGTGATTTGCACACAATCACAATATGTTAAGCGTCCCTACCGAAACTCGAACCCGGTCCCACAGCTTCGAGGTCGATGCTCTAGCTGTTACGCCAAATCCTAACCCTATTCTATTCTCAAGAAGCGGTGGCTAGTGTGTGAATGATGCAAAGGACCTTAAGAGTTTTTGGCCAAAGATAACCTGTTGGAGGGCTAAAATGTCCACACAATAATTAGAGGGAGTGTAGGGATGACCAAGTAGCTACCTTACATAAGTCAGCTAGAGGTATTGTGCCAAGGAAGGCCATACTTGCTGCTTTCAAGCATGTACCGTGCACCGTGGGGTAACAGCTATTGTCTGATGAGGACACTGGTGTTAACTCCCTGGAAAGCGGAGTCTGCAGCATAGTAGGCATAACAGATGGTAGCATTGGAGATGGTCTTGCCCTCTGACAATATTTCTTCACTCCTTTTCGTGAAATCTTAAAGGAGATGCTTCGCCTGCACCTGCATTTCTTCCTATTGAACACTATCCTAGAGTGACAGGAGACCCAACAAAGTCGGATATGTGCCAGTGGAAATCCGCCCCTAGAGTCATCCTGTTGCTGGCTGTGTTCAACTTCTTGCTCTTCTTATCAAGTGGTTGGCAGTTGCCTACGACTTGAGCAGGAGTTCACTTGTGGGCGGTGTGCATGACCAGAGAGTTGGGCAGCAGAAGGCGCTCAATGTATACAGTGTCATAGGGGGAGGGATTACAATTAATTTCCACCCTTGATGTTACTACAGTGGCCTTACCTGAATCTCTTCAGGGCAGACTTGAGCATGCCCTTTAACATGGACAAAAACTGCCCTGTCCACTCTGACTTGATCATCATCTCAACGATGGAGTAGACTTCCTCATGCAGGACTTGCATGTCAAGCTTATGAAAGGTTGCTGCTTGCTGGATGACCTTGTGATAGGCCATCGTATCATCTGGAGATATGCCCTGATAATGCAATGGTTGAGATATGGGTGTCTTGGGGCTCTACATCGTTTTCATTCCAAGGGTCGTCTGTGGGCCCTGGCACTAAAGGTGTGTTCTAGGAGTCAGCAGGGCTGAAGGAGCTGCCCGAGCCATAGAGGAGTGTGGAAATCCCACTGGTGATGGCATAAGAATCAGTGGAGGTGGTGTGCATGATCATGGTGGAAGTGGTGATGGAGGAGCAGAAGGAGGAGGTGGAGCATAAGGGGGAGGCTAGTGCCTCTGTCTCTATACTTCTTGGAAGTGAGAGCCCAGGGGGCCTCCAATGCAGGTACCGTCTCAAGAGCCAGTCTCCTCTTCTGAGGCGGAGTCTCTGTGAATTTTGGCTGCGGTGGCCAAAATCTTTCCAGTAAGTAGATGAATGAAGAGGCGTGTTTGACTTGCATCAAGCTCCTCCTGTAACCTTTGGAGGATTGGCAGGTTTCTGCTCAAAGTGTCGGCATCGGAGTCATCAATGGCTTCGGTGAGTGCAGCATATGGGCTTTAAGTGGAGTCAAGGCCTCTCATTGGTTTCGTGGCCTAGAGAGGTGAACGCCCTTAGACAGATCCGTTTTTGATGCAAAGCCTCAGTTTTGTGCCTACTGCTGCTCAAAAGTGTCAGAGATCCTGGAGGTTATGGTGCTATTTACATGGGTCTTGATGCCTTACTCCTTCAGTGGAGTTCTAGCTCGACTTGGATTGGGTGTCCCAGCCGACCCTACTGACGACCCTGGCAGTGGTCTTGATTCTCAGGTAGGAGATCTTGGTCTGAGCAGCCTTCTCTTCTTTCTTCGGGTTTGAGCCATTCAAGAAGACTGTCTCTGGCTGCACCATGGCTGATGGGGCGGGTTGCCTGAAGAGCCAGTGTCCTCACCCCTCCTCGGCACTGAAGAGTTCCTGTTCACCAAAGATGTAGAGCATGTCATCAGCAGACTGCGGGTGCATTTTCCGGGGGACCCAACACTTCTCCCTTCAGAACTGTAGAGTTTTCTTGCGACTGGAAGGCAAAACAAGCTTCATACAAGGCATTGTGGTTGAGGTGCGGTAGAAATTACAAACCTTGTTGTGGTCTAGCTACGGGTATTTCAAGTGGCACCGGGGGAAGCCATGGAATGGCGTTCGGGTTCCATTTCCATGTGTGACTATGAATTTTCTGGTATGGAAGTTGTCGATGCGAATGGGTATGAGGAAATGGGGCAGGCATGAGGACCGTGCCATCGGGGACTTGATCAGAGGCATTGTTCTCTGGATAGTGTTTTGGTGACAGAAGAAACGCGGACCAAGTGGGTGTAGACGATTCATCATGCAAACCCAACGAAAAAAGGAGAATACACTGTACCTTGGAACCCACTTGGTACACGTCCAAACCCAATGGAGGAAAAAAGCAATTCAACATGAATTTGGTGCCAATGCAGATTGCCTACTAAGCGAGGAGTCACAGTGCATTTAATGACTCAAGACTTTTTTTTTTTTTATTAAAGAAAAAC
Organism: Triturus cristatus; assembly: GCF_964204655.1. NCBI lineage: Eukaryota > Metazoa > Chordata > Amphibia > Caudata > Salamandridae > Triturus > Triturus cristatus. The sequence continues at coordinate 269,554,879 of NC_140594.1, forward strand.
AACTTGCAAATGTCCAAGAACAAACCAGATGGCATGAGCATGCAGAGCATGTGTATATAAAGAAACACATGCTACGAACTCACTATTAATATATTAAGTAACTGCTTTTCTTTTAAGCAGTCTTATTTTTAGAAAACATACCTAGTGCTACTTTTGTTAAACTCATATCCTAATGCAGGAATCAGTATATGTGCCACTAATGTGCACCATTAATATACATTACTACCCAAAGTCGATCTTCCTTACCCTCATGGTCATCTTTAATGCATACCTTTATCATTAGCACCATTCAATAGAGACAACTACAGACATTGCACAATTGAATCTAACAACAGACTTGTAATTCTTCCTGTCTGTCAAAGCTATAATCCCCACCATCATCCCATTCTTAAAGGGCAAAACTCCTAATAGACAACTTCACCAACTCAACTGTGTTACTATAGTCATGCTTACATTTCTCTCCAATGTATCAACTACACACAGACAGGCCTATCATTGAAACGACTATTCACAGCAACTTAACTACAACAAAGAATACCAACATGCCCTTAAATAAATCCCATGATAAACATAATTTTTCTCCTTACCATACTTACTATAACCACCACCAAGATCCATATCCTGAAGCAGCTATTAATTTTCACAATAAGCACCATCACGAACCTTAAACCAACAACTACTACCGCGATTATAAAAGTCTTTACTAAAGGGAGAACCTTCACCCTACGCAAATCCCCAATATAATGATCCTCCTCAAGTCTTACCTCAATGAACAGTGCAATTATCTTAAGACACCCTCTATGACAACTGCTTTCATCCGCTGCAAAATGTAAACCACGGCTGCCACCACCATTCCCTGGAGGCTATGATCATGGATGGAAGTACTCTTATCAAGCATCCCACAGGAATCATGTTCACCAGAAATACAACCTTCTACTACTAAACCAAGGGGGCCTACCATCACTGCTTCCAAATTCATCACTTTCGTTTTCTATTACCCAAATATTGAAACATTAATCATTCATCAACATCACGAGTAATGCATTAGCTTAAACATTAATAACCCCCTTAAAGTGATTATCATTTGCACATACCATTAGTAACCATAACCATGGACAGCTATCTAGTTCTCAAAACATATGTTAGCCAAATATCTTAGCAATAACGGGAAACATCGTTTACAACACGCTCTCCACAACGCGGTACCATTACAACGCAGTCATTACAAAGACTGCGTTATTACCACGCATACAATTACATCGCAAGTCATTACTAAGTCTTGCTGTAGGGGGCGCACTGGTATTGGAGTTAGACTCCAACACCTTCCCTGCTGTTGCACAAAATGGAGTATGAATAGTAAATACTACTATTCCTAAGTCCAGCGCACCCCCTACCGTAAGTTGAAGTAATGACTTGCGATGTAAATGTAAGCATGGTAACAACGCGGTCATTGTAACGACCGCATTGTAATGGCATGCGATGTATTCACATGCGTAGTAACAGTGTATATTCGCAAAAACCACAGCCACAATATTAAGGTAAATTTGAGTACGCTTTTCCACTGACTAGCATGCCATCAAACCCCACTGGTAATCACTGGTATTTCTTAAAGTCAATATCTAGCACAGTGCTAATTTTTTGTATCCACTGCTAGCATTAACACTAGTTTTTAACATGGATTCTTTCCATTTTCCTTCACATAGCTAGCAAATACAGATAAGAGGTCAAGACCCTATAAGTTCAAATAAGACCCAACAATTTCTCTAGTATTAGCACCAAGTAACAACGTTACCACAGGTCAACCCATTCCATTTCAACACTTCACTTTAAAGCAGACTGAAATATTCCATGTCAAGCAAACAGTGTGTGCCATTAATGCCAGAGAGCGAAGGACCGATTACCAATGCCCACATCTTTCCAGTACTGTGCCAAGTGTTCCCCCATCGCCTTCATCAAGTGTCGATATTCCTTGGCATCTGCAAAGTCCTGTTTATTGTGTGTGGGCTCCAGAACCAGGTACGGTACGTCAACTACTCCAACCACCCCGCCACACGCCCTATGAAAGAAATACACCGTATTATACTGCAATGTCTGACAAGCTGCCAAAACTACAACTTAATACGGAAAAGGTATTTACAGTAAGTCTTATCCTCACAATCAGGTCCAGCGTTAGAATGACTCAAATTCCAACATACTTTAATTACCTTTATTGTTGGAAACTTGTTTTTATTTACTTTTAAGCATTACCTACAGTTTCAATATACACAGTATATTCCTCAGTCTTTCCATTCATGTCTACATCTTACAAAATCTAGTTCATGCTTGAAGCTATGTCATTAGTTATCTAGAGATTTATCACTGTACGATGTAATACAACCTGCTATGTGAGTTGGCTAGTCAACTCAGTAAGTCTCAGAAAGTAGAGGAAAGGCACAACAAACCCTGCCAACACAGCCCGGAACCAGGTTATAAGGTCTTTAAATTGTTCACAGAATTAGCACGTCATTGCCCTCCCAAGATGTCTAGCATCTACGTTACCATATTCATGGTGATCACGGGTCCACGTAGCCCTGCATCTTCATATGCTCTGCATTTTATCCATGGTGGTTTGGTGGCAAAAGAGTCTGGATTTATTCGGCAGTCCTGGCTAATGAGTTCACCAGATCTTTCCAAAGGTTTATTATACGCGGTTTGCGGACCCCAGTTGACCTCACTGCAAAGGCCTGCTCTTTCCGAACTGACTATTTCTTAACCTCTTCCTTCCATCTGCACCAGGGAGGTAGTTCCTCAGACCTACCTCCAGTTCATCCTTATAGCGTGTCGGACTATCACTAAGGCCAGGTCTAGGAGTCCCTCAGTGATCGTAGTATAGCTCTGTATACCAGGAACTGGGACTAAGGTAGGCCATTTTCAGCAATTATGGAGTCTAGCTACATGAATTTACTATTCTCGTAACAGTCACCTATTGTCCACTCCTTCATCCGTCTGGCCCTTGCAGTAGGAATACCAATCAAATGGAGTGCTGGTGCGTATAGTGGGTTTTATGTTGTTCTAGGCACTACTTTCCTCCAGAAGTGCATTGCTACCTTAAGGTGTTTAGAGTGTTTGGGTGCTTGTGCCCTAAGGACCAGCACAAGTTTACCTAAAGCTCCTTACTATCAATTGTCCCCACAGGCCTAGTACAGCGAGTCTAGAACTGTCAAGCTATCTAGCTACTCACTGCAGCTGAGCTGCAAGATAGTACAGTTTGTGATCTTGGGCCCCAAGCCAACTTTCACCCACAGAGTACTGTAGAAAAGTTCTGCAATACTCTATGCTTCCCTCCATCCCACATCCATTCCCTTAACACTACGGTTAATGCACTAAACATAGATTGAGGGATCCTGACTGGAAGATTCACAAAATCGTACAGTATCCGTGGTAGCATCACCATTTTGAATAAGGCCCTCCATGCAATTATAAGCAGTTTTAGAAAGCGCTTAAATGTGTGGCTTGCAGGTGTCCTCACAACCCAGTGATATATTTTCACTCCAAAGTACTTAAAAGCTTGGGGCTCCAATTTTATGTGTAAGGGAGTTACTGCTGCTAGGGCCCACTGAATTATTTCATGGCCACTTTTCTTACATACTAATTTAACACCTATGCACCACTCTGCTTCATCATTGCAACAGTAGATAAATCGCAGCATAATTTTGTTATGGTTAGGTAAAGTGACAACTATTGAAAAGTTACAATTTGCTATTTGTAGTCTTACTGAAAACATTTACACCTATAACTCAAGCCCATGGCGGAACGGCATAGGAATAAAAAGATGCTATGCTCCCATATATGCAATATTAAACATAAGCAATAAAGTATCTGCCAAATAGATGGAGACCAAGCATGGTTACCTTACAATAAAGTGTTCAATCTACACTGAAAAAACAACTGCGTTTATTTAAAAACACTATACAAAAATATTATGCGTTCATAGTTTGTAAACAATCTAATACTCCAGGTTTAAATACTTTTTACTGGAATACCCGAAAATAATATGAAAATGGTATATAAAGCATGAACTTTTAAAGTTTTCTGACAGGTGTCTTCAGATGTACCGACAGATTGAGCTCGAGTAAACAAATGAAGCATCCTTAAAAATATTTATTTCACATAAAAAATAAAGCACTTGCATGAGTTTTAATCAAAGAAAACTAAATGAAAGAGAAAAAGTAAAAGCACATAGTTTACAAACACAATTAGCCATGTACTTGGCGGAAATAAAGGATAATGTTAGTTCCCCAGTAAGCATCTGTCCTTGGCATGTAGAGGTGTAGATTCACATGCTTTGCATACTAGTGTTGGATCCAGATGTTTACAAGTTGTTTTTCTTCGGAGAAGTCTTTCCAGTCACAAAGTAAGGTGACTCCTCCTTTCGGTGATAGTGCGCATGGGCATCGAAATCCACTGTTAGATTGTTTACCCGCAGAGGGTGAGAATGGAGTTAGTAAGTGTAGAATAGAGATGTCCATGTGTATTTATGTAAAGTAAGAACGGCAACAACTACAGGTACCCGGGGAGGCGGGTGGGCGCATGTGAATCTACAGCCCTACATGCCAAGTACAGATGCGTACTGGGTAACTAACATTATCCGTTCGAGGCATGTGAGCTGTAGATCACATGCTTTGCATAGACTATACAGCAGTATACTCCCAAAGCGGTGGCTCACCTGAACTTGTTACAGTTGTTAGAAACAGTGTTTCAAGTACTGCCTGACCTACATTAGCTTGTTGCCTCGCTAACACATCGACACAATAGTGCATGGTGAAATGTGCGGTGTAGACCATGTTGCTGCCTTATAGAGGTCAGCTAGGGGAAAGTTCCCTAAGTGTGCCATAATACCCCCTATCTTGTGGAATGCGCTCTAGGGGGTATTATCAAAGTTCTTTTCCCTTTCATATAACAATGTCTGGATACATTTCACGATCCATCTTGCAATGTCTGACTTGGATATGGATTGCCTTTGTGTGGTGGAGAAAAAGCAACAAAAAGCTGCTTTGTTTTGTGAAATTCTTTTGTTCTCGCCACATAATATAGTAGAGCTCTTCTAACCTCAAGTGTGTGTAGAGCTCATTCTGCTACGGAATCAGGTTGAGGAAAGGCCACAGGTAACTAAACTGATTGATTGATATGAAAAGCAAACACTACTTTAGGAAGAAATTTAGGATTGGTTCGAAGAACCACTCTGCCTTTGTGAAGCTGAAAGAAAGGCTCTTGTATAGCTAATGCCTGGAGTTCACCAACTCTCCTTAGTGAAGTGATTGCGATGAGAAAAGCATCCTTCCATGAGAGGAATTGTAATTGACACCTGTGCATTTGGTTCGAATGGTGGACCCACTAGCCTTGAAAGGACTATGTTTAAGTTCTATACTGTTGCAGGTGGGTCTCTTGGTGGTATCACCCTTTCTAATCCTTCCATAAAGGCTTTAGTCACAGGTACTCTGAATAGAGATAAGTGTTTGTTATGTAAGTATGCAGCTACTGCTGCTAGATGTAAGCACATGGATGTATAGGCTAGTCCAGATTGCTGTAAATGTAACACATAACAGATGTTTTGCACAGCAGCATCAAGAGATTGACAGTGTTATTGTTGCAATAGATAACAAACCATTTCGCTGCATAACATGCCCTAGTAGTAGGTTCTCTAGCCTCTTTTAGGATATTCATACAGCCTGGTGATAATTGTAAATAACCAAACTCTATGACTTCAGGAGCCAAATCGCCAGCTTGAGTTCTTTGCGATCTGGATGCCTGATTCCTCCATGGCTCTGAGTGAGGAGACTAGAGGTTAGATGCAGCTTTTGGTGTGGAACTACTGACAGCTCCAGCAGGGTGGTGAACCAAGTTTGACGTGCCCATGTGGGAGCTATGAGAATCAGTCTAAGGAATGTTGGCCTGAGCTTCCGAACTACCAGCGGAATGAGTGGGAGAGGTGGAAAAGCGTAGGCGAATATCGCTGACAAATTCATCCATAGGGCATTGTATTAGGAGAGCAGGTGTGGGAACCTGAAGGAGAAGCTTGGGTATTTCACGTTTTGTGCTGTGGCGAACAGGACTATGTGAGGAAATCCCCATTCCTGAAAGTAGGCGAGGAGAACTTGGGGATTTGCTGCCTCTGTCTGCTGAGGTCTCCAATTTCGATTGCTTACTCCTGGAAGATGCTCTGCCAGGAGATAAATCTTGTGGTGTATAGCCCATTTCCAAATGGCTTGTGCTAGGCGTGACAGTTGGAGAGAGTGTGCCCCCACCCCCTGATTCTGTATATAACACATAGCAGTCATTCTGTCCATGCGGACTAGGACAGCTTACCTATTAGGTGAATTTGAAAAGCTCTGAGCGCTAGAAACCCTACTAGTAGTTCTAGGTGATTTATATGGAGATTGTTGTACTTTGGACTCCACAACCCTTGGATTGTGTGATTGTGAAGATGAGCACCCCAACCAGTGAGCAATGTGTCTGCTGTTAGCACAGTATGTGGAACAGGGTCGATGAAGGTCCGCCCTTCGGATACATTTTGTAGGTTCCACCACTGCAGAGAGCGATGGGTGCGGCCATCTACCAAAACTAGATAGGTCAACTGACCCTGCGACTGGTTCCACTGACTTGCTAAGCATTCTTGAAGGGGACCCATGTGAAGTCTTGCATGGGGAACAATCACAATGCAAGACGCCATCATTCCTATCAGCTGCATACAGACTCTTGCTGGTTATGATTGGTTGGGCTCAAACTGAGTGAGAAGGGACTGAATACTGAGAATTCTGGCAGCATTGGGAGAGGCTAGAGCTTTCCGAGTGTCTATGGTGGCTCCCAGATAGGCTTGTGTGTCGTAAGGCTGTAGATGAGACTTCAACACGTTCAATGTAAACCCTAGTTGGTGTAGTAAATGAATTGTGGCTTGGGTGTGTTGGAGACACTTTTAGTAAGTGCTGGATTTGATGAGCCAGTCGTCCAGGTATGGGAAGACATGGATGTGCTGTTTCTCAGATGCGCTGCGACTACTGCCTGGCATTTGGTAAATACCCTGGGAGCAGCGGTGACTCCAAACGGTAGTACTTTGAATTGGTAATGTTGACCCGCTATCATAAATCAAAGGTATTTATGATGAGCACGATTAAATGGAATGTGGAAATATGCGTCCTTTAAGTCTAGAGTAGACAAAGTCACCCTGCTTTAGAAGTGGGAGCACTTGTTGAAGTGTCACCATGTGGAAATGTTCTGACAGTATATAGTGGTTTAGTTCTCTGAGGTCCAGAATAGGTCTCAAGGAGCCGTCCATTTTGGTAATTAGAAACTACAGGGAGTACACGCCTGACCCTTGATGTTGTAACAGTACAGGCTCTATGGCTCCTTTTAGCAAGAGAGACTGGACTTCCTGTTTGAGCAGGTGTAAATGTTCTGGTGACATTTTGTGAGAACAAGTTGGAATGATTGGAAGATTGGTTGTAAGCTCCAGGCAATAACCGTCTTAGATCATTCCTAGCACCCATTTGTTTGTAGCTATGAATTGCCAAATAGGGAGGAATTGTAGACGATGTCCCCAGACAGGTGTTAAATGATCGGGGGAACGGTAGGCAAGTCACTGATTGTTAGGGGAAGGGGAATTATGTGGAGTGGAACCCTTGCCCCTACCTTTGCCACTGTTACCTCTGTATCCTCCTCTAAAGAGGATGTGGTCTTGGACCCCCCACGATAGAAGGAGCGAAGAAAGGAGCCACGATTAGAAGGAGACTAGGGCTCCCATTGATTTAGCTATCTCAGTGTCCGTCTTCATTTTCTGGTTTGCGCTTCTGAGGCGGTTTAGTAAGAAGATGTCCTGTATCAGGATTAATGTAAAGATCCTTTTGTTTTGGGTCTGATTTGGGAGGTGGGACGTCGCAAATCGGATCCTGCAGCTAACAGAGGAACATTTTTCAGTTTAGGCACTGAGGACTTCGGTGCCGGGGCGGAATTTCTTTTCAGCTCGGAAGGTTTCAGATCCGAAGCCGTTTTCGATTTCGGCGTCAAGGATTTCGGCTTTGAAGCAGTCTTCAGCTTTGAGCCTGTAGGTTTCAGCTCGGTGCCGGACTTTGGCCAACTCTATCCTGAGCCAGAAGGCTTAGCGACATGTTTCGGTGCCGACCCGAGAAGCAGGGTGTCAAACATCTTCTCGATGCCGACCGTGGCCTAAAGGCGGGGGTGGAACGGAAGCCTTTTGCTTGGTCTGAGTTGGATTTTGGGGCGTTGAACTTGCGGTATGTTGTCTTCCATCTTGGAGTCCGATTCCAGAATAGATACATCTTCTTCCTGTTCTTCTTTGGCCCCTTGTGCATCGAATTCATCTGGCTCAGATCTTTCATCGAAGATGTCCGGCGTATATTCGATGTTCTGGCTTTGCATTTCACGAGGTCGAGACCGACAATCGCGGAGCGTTTTCTTCGATCGAAACGATCTGCATGCATTGTAGTCCTGTTCGTTGTGCTCCAGAGATAAGAACAAGTTGCACACTTCGTGTGAGTCAGTGCGCGGATACTTCGCGCGGCACCAAGGGCAGAATTTAAATGGGGTCCGTTCCATCGACTGCGAGGTGGACCGGCGCGGTTAGGCCCAACAGCCTCCCCCGAGTGTTCCGATCGAAATAGAGATTTTCTTGAACCAATACGCGGAAAAGTGAGATACGCGTTCGAAACAATACCGACGCGGGTAGCGTGGATCGCACACCAAGGCAAATCTGAAGAATGGTTTCGAACCGGAGCGCAGCAATACACGTCCGAACCCGATTGCACCAAGGCAAATCTGAAGAATGGTTTCGAACCGGAGCGCAGCAATACACGTCTGAACCCGATGGCAGAAAAAAACAATCTAACAATGGAGTTGATGACCTTGCACACTATCACCGAAAGGAGGAGTCGCTTTACCTCGTGACTGGAAAGACTTCATCGAAGAAAAATAACTTGCAAACATCCGGAGCCAACACTAGATGGCAGGAGTATGCAAAGCAGGTGATCTACAGCTCACATGCCTTGAACATGTGTTTTTTTAGGTTGTAAACCTTTCAAAGCTTCAGTGTTAATTCTTTCTGCTTCCATTTCATCCGATGAAAAAATACATTTGTGCTTTTTCTGTATGACGAGTTGCTATTTTCCAGAATGATATGTTACAGATTACTGAAAAGCCTGTGCGGTTTACATTATGTTACATTATTTCTAGTAAGCCCAGCAACAGGTAATGCTCAAATTAACCAAGTTCTTTTAAACACTAAAAACCTGGAATTTAGTATCAACAATCAAGCTTAGTGACTTCAAATGGCACTACATTTTACAATTAAACAAACTGTTACAATTTAGTGTAAACTACAACCTGTAGCATTTACTGTCAAGTGTGTAAAAGTTCCCTTTACTGCTTATGAGACAGTCTCTTTACAGCATATATTATTGAACAGCTAGCAAAAATAAAAAATACAAATAAATAGAAAAAAGTGATCTGCATTTTCACTCCAACTAGCAGATGGATCATCGTCATGTATTTGTCAGGGTAACTCCACATAGTTTAAGCTAGAAAGCATAGTTCTTCAACAGCCTTGTTGACATGCTTCTGCCATAGTGCTGCTAGTTCTGTCCACCAGTATGCTTCATATTCATATCACACCCCTGTGACAGAATGCAAACCAATCTGATTAACAAGACAAGCAAGAAACTTACATTCCACCCTCAAGTTGTGGTCCAACCTTCTCATACATCTTTATCAATCGACTGCAGTTATAGACAAACATGCCATCCAGCTCTCGCTGCTCAATGTTGACTCCGAAGATAAAGTTCAGCTCCTTTGGTTCTTTCAGTGCCCTGTGAGGAAAGCAAAGAAGAGTAGTCACTGGCAACTACACACCAAGTACCTTATTCCTCCTGTCAAGATCATGTGGTTGCTCTCTTTTTATGTCATGCAATGCTACCTACACACTCACTACATTGACAGAAAAAGGTGACACCACAGGGAAAGGCTAGGCAATACCTGCCTTCAACAAAGCAAGGATATCCAACAGCTGCCAAGTGTGTGTATATTACTGCAGGCTTGGCTACATCCAAAAGTAAGGTCAAGCAATTGCTGTATTTTCCTGCAGTAGCTTGAAAGCCACTGTCTCACTAAGGACAGTATATATACTGCAAGGATAAGCAACAGCAGCACCTACCCTACAAGGACTGCAAACAATTGTCCCTTTACTGCATCGACCTGAAGCAATCTCTTCCTCACAGCAAATACACTACAATGACATCTGCCTCACAAGGCAACAATACCAAACAATTGCTCCCTTGCTATAAGGAAATGCGGCAAACTAGGACCACAGTAGTGAGATGTGCACTAGCTGGCTCTACACTTATAAAATAGGCATCCTCACTGGAAAGACAGACAGTTATATCCCCACAGTGAGGTTATACATGAGCTGGTAACACACTACACATATGCAAATCAGAGTCTCTTTACTGTGCAAAAACATGGCAGAAGCCTTCTCACTCCAAGGACATGTGACAGCTAGCCCTTTATTGCAAAAAACATGTATCAGGTGTTTCTTCATTGTTAAGAACAGACATCAGCGTCCGAACTGTCAGAATAAGCACTTACTGCTTTCTCCTTGTGAGGATATGCAACAGATGCCAAATCACAGAGCACACATGATCAATGTCACAATGTGATGGCATACAACAGCGACCTCACTGTGAGGACATGCAAAGGCTGTCTCACTTTAAGGACACAGAATAGCTGCCTCATTGAAAGGGCATAGTAAAGGTGAGGTCTTGCAACGGAAAGCCTCCATTGGGAGGGCATGCAACAGCAGCCTAACTGTGACAGTATTCAGCAGTTCTACAATCCCACCAACCATGTGCCTTTTTCTCAAAACCTAAAGTATCACTTGTGTGACCAAGCCATTCAGTTTAGGTGTGCGCTCTTTCATTTTGACAATTTGTGTGTAATGCCACCAAGAAGAAGTAGTTTAAGTTTAAGGCTCTCGTCTTTTTAATAGCCCGTTAATTACATTTTGTTCTAAGACCTTCTATTGAGGTTGATGAGGGCAATATGATGCAGATATGTACAGTTATGTGCTCCAAATTACACAATGTGGTCATGCGAGGAAACAAGGAATAGAACTCGGGTGCAACAACATTTGCCAATTTAAATGCATTATATTGCTTAGAGAGGGGTGACAGGGATGGGGTGTTATACTGGGATTTTTCAACAAAGTCTTCCATTCATAAATATTCTTCTTTGCAGGATCCTCTGTTTGAGAAGAAAATAGGCTTTAATGGTTATAATTTTGGGTTAACCCTGGGCTATGTACTTTCATTGGGAATACAGAGTTCTCACTTTTTAAAATGGAAGTGCAATTTGGCTTCAAAGCAGAAGTCAAGATATTAATCACTCAGAAAAAAACAATGGATACATTGCAAATACCCCTGAATAAAGTGCAATTGAGGGTATTGACCATATGCACTGGTTAAAGAGTAAAGTATGTATGCAGCACCAAAACAGTAATAAGAGAATATGTTAAACAATAAAATTCAAACCCAATTAGAAAAATAAATCAAAATTTACAAATTGACATAAATCCAATAAGGGGAATTGGCAATATGACCTTTTAAAGATTTGGGAAAAATAACTCCAAAAAGTGCTGGGTGCCAATGAGAGTCTATGAATGCGGTAGACTGTAGGCTGGGAGCAATTTCAGGAGTACCAGGATGGAGTGCCCGTTGGATACACAAACCAGGTATGTACCGGTTAAAAATCTTATCTTTTGGCTTAGTCTTATGTTCTAATCAAGGAAAATGAGTACACTTTTAAAGCCCTCCAGAACCTCATTCAAGAGACTCAGGGAGTCAAGCAGAGGCCAACAGCAGCAGCCAGTCCAGATCCAGTTGCCTGCCGCTGGTCAGCTGATCAATTCCAGGAAAAGGCCTCTTGGAGCCCACAGGAGGACAGCCAACTGACCCTTAAAGCCTACTTTATTGTCCTGAATACAAGAGGAAACAGTTCTAGTCCATTAGGGCTCCTCAGGTCACAGACAGCAGGTCCATTCCTCTTCTGATCATCCACAGGTCCAAAAAACTAGTCTGAAGTAGTGCCTCATTTATACCTTGTACTAGCTAGTGGAGGGAGGAGACTCCTGGCTCTTCCCTAACCAATGGTACAAAAGTTCCCTGGGCCGAACCTACCTATTATGGACTAGTTCCTGTATGCCCTACCACAACAGTCCCAAAATGTCATTTGCAAGGGCATTTTCAAGATGGTGATAGGCTTAATAATAAACTTGGCCTCTGAGGGTGGGGGTGGGGGTGGGAGGGAAATCACCTGTGTCCTCCCACACCCAACACTAAAATTCAGTTTGAAGCAGGTACCGTACCCATAACCCAGAGACAGAATCCTTTTAGGACAAAAGCAGAGCCCTTTAGCAACTGGACAGAAGTGCCGCAAGAATTGTCTTGGCATACTGTTCTCTCCCTTTCAAGTGTGCCTCAAGTGTTACATGTGGCTCAACTGACTTGTGAAGCAGAATTTGGCGCACAGTCCCCACTATGAACATTCTGTGGAGTTTAGAAGAGTTACCTCTGCCCATTAAGGTTAGCCTGTTGGCTGCTTCTGGAAGGGATTTCACATTTATACAGGGTTGAGCACTGGCTGCGTGCTAGTTAGCCTTCTGACAGTTCAGGCAAGTAAAGGTTAACTTTACAAAACTTTCTTTTCCTCAATATTTATTAAAAAGAAAGCTTAATTTGGGGCAATGCAAATCGCGGATAAAAATTGCTGCTTTCTGAAGCAGCTCAGCTCCGTAAACACTGCAATCCCCTGCCATCCATAACTGAATCCCCCCTGCGCCCGCTGAATAACTAACAGCAGGAAAGAGCTGAGTGCTGGTGAGCCGGAACTCTACTGGCCTTCCTGAGAGAAAACCAAGAGGCCGCTGGGGCAAGCAAAGTGAAAGGTGAAAGCTCCCAGCAGGAGGTGGCGAGTATTGGTATCAGGCTTGTGGCAGCTACCAAGTACTTTCCTACAGCGGCCCTGACAATGATTGGCGAATTAAGGTAAATATAATGGGCGAGAACCCTAAGAGGAGCGGCTGATCGCGAAGGGGTCCTGAGAGCATAAAGCCCCGGGGTGCAGAGCAGGCAGTGAAATACCCTCATAACTTACCATGAGGGCCCGACTTATAGGAGGTGAGGGGCCCATGGTGGGTGGCAATTGTTCCACCCACACACTAATTACTCCGACCAAGAGCCAATATTGACAAGACAAGTGACAAAGGCACAAAATGCCCGCAGCAAACCAGACTGGATAAATACACCAGACCCAAAATACCAATGGATATTGTACATCACTCAGAGGCCCAGGACCCACACAAAGATAGCAGACAGATGGGCGCAGAGCCCTCTCTCGAGGATATACTGGAGGTGATTCAGAGAGGACAGGGCTCATTAGAGTCCAAAACTGATTCAGTGACAACTGAAGTAATGCTTCTATGGGCAGATGTCCGCAAAATGGGCGACAGGGCTGCAGAAAATGAGGCTGTAGGAAAGTGCCATCTTTGACATGGTCGCCCCCACTTTCTGCCTGGTAAATGATGTGATTTCGACTGAAAGTGCACTGTGTTCCTGCTAACAAGGTCCCCAGGGTCAGAGCTCTTTCTGAAAACTGTACAATTGTTCCCCCAGTTGGCATAACATTTAGCACCCTGTGTAAGTCCCTAGTAAATTATACCCTGGTACTTAGGACCTGAGGTTATAAAGAGGGCATTCAAGGGCTGCAGCACGATTTGTGGCAACCTAAGGGACCCCTCACCAAGCACATGCAAGACTGTCATTGCAGGCTGCAGGTCTTGAAGCCATGTCTCCTACCACTGTGTGTGATACTTGAAAATCATCCCTATAGCAGGTCTGGCAGCCCTAAGGCAGGGTGCTTAGTACTCCACATGAGGGCATACCTGCATAAGAAGATGTGCCCCCTGTACTGGTCAGTTCTATTACTGCCAGTACAAGTGACCAGGGAACCCATTTTAAAACATGTGCTGGACACTGGTGAAAACGAGTTCCCCAGCTACATGATGGCTTCACTAAAAATAGGGATGCCTAGTATCAAACATCTAGTATTGGTAAACCCACACAGATGCTAGTGTCGGATTTACCTATACATGCACTCAAAGATCATCTTAAAGGTGACCCCTGAAAACCTTTCCCCCTCTGTTGTCCTTACTGGCTGGTTTCTGCTAGTTTGCCACCCGAGACACATTTCTGACTCTCCAAGGGTGAGAGCCTTTTGCTCTCAGGAGAACCAGAACAAAAGCCTCTCTGGGAAGAGGATTCAACAACCCATTAGGCAGGATGGCCTGCTGCAGGAAAGTGGATCTGTATATACTGTTCCCAAATAGGTACAGGGTGTACAGAGTCCACAGTCCCCAGAGGTTTGGCAGAGGTTAAAGTTAGATATGACCTTACTCTCTAAAGTGGTAGCTTGGTCGAGCAGTAAGGCAGTATCAGAGGACAGAGTAAAGCATTTGTTGTACACACTCAGTCAGCAAATGGTCTCACACACAAGAACTAAACTCTAGGCCAATGGTTTGTATATAAAATAGGAATATGCTACTTACCAGTATGCATCTGTTCTTGGCATGTAGAGCTGCAGATCTACACACTTTTGCATAGATCGCCATCTGGTGTTGGGCCCGGATGTTTGCAGTTTGTTTTTCCTCTTGGAAAGTCTTTGGAAGTCACGAGGTCGGTGACTCCTCCTTTGGATCGTATTGCGAATGGGCTTCGGCTCCATCCTCAGATTGTTTTTTGCCAGCAGGCAAAGAAGGAGCGTAGGACCAACAGTGAAGAAACCCATGTGTGTAGTATCTAAATAAGATAGACTGGAACAGATACAGGTAGCCGGGGAGGCGGGTGGGCGTGGGTAGATCTGCAGCTCTACATGCCAAGAACAGATGCATACTGGTAAGTAGCATATTCCGTTCGAGGCATATGAGCTGCAGATTACACACTTTTGCATAGACTATATAGCAGTTCCCAACCTTCGCGGCGACCACCGGTATCTGTTGCAGTGGTTTGAAATAGTGTTTTTAGTACAGCCTGGCCTACACTAGCTTGTTGCTTGGTTTGCACATCTACACAATAGTGTTTAGTGAAAGTGTGCGGTGTTGACCATGTAGCTGCTTTGCAGATATCATCTAGTGGGATATTCCCTAGAAAAGCCATGGAAGCCCCTATCTTCCGTGTAGAATGGGCTATAGGGGGAACGGAAAGCGTTCGTTTTGCTTTGTGGTAGCAAATCTGGATGCATTTTACAATCCACCTAGCTATCCCTGATTTTGAGATGGGGTTGGCCTTGTGTGGTGGAGAGAAAGAGACAAACAGTTGTTTGGTCTTTCTGAAAGGTTGTGTTCTTTGGCTATAGTAAAGTAAGGCTCGTTTGACATCTAGCGTGTGCAGAGCCCTTTCTGCAACGGTCTGAGGTTGCGAGAAAAATATTGGTAATTCTACAGATTGGTTTAGGTGAAAAGGGGAAATGACTTTAGGTAGGAATTTTGGGTTGGTACGGAGAACAACCTTGTTCTGGTGCATTTGAAGAAAAGGTTCTTGTATGGTAAGTGCTTGTATCTCACTGAACCTTCTAAGGTAAGCGATGGCTACCAGAAAAGCTGTTTTCCATGTGAGGAATTGCAGTTCGCATTTATGCAAAGGTTCGAAGGGAGGCCCCATTAGCCTCGTGAGCACGATATTTAAGTTCCACACAGGTGAGGGTGGTACTCTGGTGGGAATTATTCTTCTGAGGCCTTCCATGAAGGCTTTAATGGCAGGTGCTCTGAAAAGTGATAGGTGCTGCCTGTTTTGTAAGTAAGCTGCAATTGCTGCGAGGTGTAGCCGAATGGATGTATGGGCTAGGTTACACCTTTGTAGGTGGAGTAAGTAGCATATGATGTGTTGTATAGACACGTCTAGAGGATTGATTGTGTTGTTATGGCAATAAACAACAAATCTTTTCCACTTGGCAGCGTAGCAGGCTCTGGTGGTAGGGCGTCTAGCTTCTTTGATGACGTTTATACAGTCAGGTACCCAAATTCTAGGATTTCAGGAGCCAGATCGCAAGGTTGAGCTGCGCTGGATCTGGGTGCCTGATCTCTCCATGGTTCTGGGTTAGGAGGCATGGTGAGAGGTGTAGCTTTTGGTGTGGTACTACGGAGAGTTCCAGCAGCGTGGTGTACCACGGTTGTCTGGCCCACGTTGGAGCTACTAGGATCAGTGTGAGGGAGTGCTGTTTTAGCTTTCGTACCACTTATGGAATGAGTGGGAGAGGCGGAGAAGCGTACACAAATTTGCCTGACCAGTCCATCCATATCGCATTTCCTTTGGACAATGCGATATGGATGGACTGGTCTGATGGACTGGTGGTTGAAAGGATTTCAGGGCTAGAAAGATAGCTAGTAACTCCAGATGGTTGATATGGAGTAACTTTTGTTGCGGCGTCCATGTGCCCTGCACTGTGAGGTGTAATAGATGAGCTCCCTAGCCGGAGAGCGATGCGTCCGTTGTTAGTATTATTTGGGGAACCGGGTCCAGGAACGGTCGACCTTTGGAAAGGTTTGTGGTGTTCCACCACTGCAGAGAGCGATGGGTGCGACCGTCTACCAACACCAGATCTGTCAGTTGCCCCTGGGCCTGGTTCCATTGGCGCGCTAAGCACTCTTGGAGTGGACGCATCTGGAGTCTTGCGTGAGGAACTATGAAAATGCAAGAGGCCATCATCCCTATCAGTTGCATAAACACTCGTGCTGGAAGGGAGTGTTGAAGTACGCATTTTTGTTGTAAAGCCTGAATGCTTGCAATCCTGGCCGGATTGGGGTAGGCTATTGCTTTTGAGGTGTCTATGGTGGCACCGAGGTATTGTTTTATGTGGGATGGTGTTAGCTGGGACTTTTGGTGGTTCACCGTGAAGCCTAGGTGGTGAAGTAGTTGGATTGTGGTGGCAGTGTGGTGTACACATTGGTTGTATGAAGTGGCTTTTATCAGCCAATCGTCCAAGTATGGGAAGACATGAATGTGCTGTCTTCTGAGGTGTGCCGCCACCACTGCTAGGCACTTGGTGAATACCGGTGGTGCTGTTGTGACTCCGAACGGGAGCACTTTGAATTGGTAGTGTTGTCCGTCCACTACAAATCTGAGGTACTTTTTGTGAGCATGATGTACTGGAATGTGGAAGTATGCGTCTTTCAAGTCCAGTGTGGTGAGAAAGTCGTTCTGAGAGAGGAGCGGAAGTACCTGCTGAAGCGTTACCATGTGAAAATGGTCTGAGTGTATGTATGTGTTTAGGGGCCGAAGATCTAGAATAGGTCATAGAGTCTCGTCCCTCTTTGGTATTTGAAAATATAGGGAGGAAACCCCCAAATTTTGTTGATTGAGAGGAACGTGTTCTATTGCGTGTTTTTGTAGGAGGGAGATTACCTCCTGATTTAGCAATGTGGAATGTTCTTGTGACATTGGGCGTTGCCTGGGTGGAATGTTTGGGGGGGTAGATGTTAATTCCAGGCAGTATCCTGACAAATTTATTTGGGTCACCCATTTGTCTGAGGTGATGGTCTCTCAGAAATGAAGGAAATTTGTGAGTCTGCCCCTGACTGGAGTGGAATGGTCTGGGGGGAGCGGGGGGGAAGTCATTGGGTAGTAGGTGTGGCAGAACGGGCGTTGTTTGTTTTGCCTCTGCCCTTGTTGTTGTTACCCCTGTAGCCGCCTCTTTGGTAACTTTTTGTAAAGGTGGTCTGAGTAGGGGACTTGTATGATGTGGACGCTGTATCTGAGGAGTAGCCTCTGGATGCACTCCGATAGGATGAGCGGCGAAAGGAGCGTCTGGGTGGGTGAGACTGTAAGGCCCCCATGGATTTTGCTGTATCGGTGTCCTTTTTCATCTTTTCTAAGGCCTCATCCACCTTTGGCCCGAACAGATGATCCTGGTCAAAGGGATGGTTAAGGATAGAGGCTTGTACTTCTGGTTTAAACCCAGACACTCTTAACCAAGCATGATGACGGAGAAGGACGCTGGTGTTAATGGCCCTGGAGGCTGTGTCTGCTGCGTCTAGGGCACAACGTATAGAGGTGTTTGTGATTGTTTTACCCTCTTGAATCAACTCGTTGGCTTTACTTTTATATTTTTCAGGGAGATGTTGCATTATGCTCTCTAATTCGTCATAATGAGCCCTGTCATATCTGGCCAGCAGTGCCCGAGTGTTTGCTATACGCCATATGTTGGCGTCCTGGGATGCTGTGCGTTTGCCTGAAGCATCTAGTAATTTTGATTCCTTGTCAGGTGGTGGTGCATCACCTGACGCTTGTGAGTTTGCCCTTTTACGTGCCGTAGAGACCACTAAGGAATCTAGTGGCGCAGGTCCTCTGATGTAAGAGGGATCTGAGGGAGCAGGTTTATACTTCTTCTCGATATGTGGGTTAAGGACCCTGGCTCTCACTGGGTCTTTAAAAACTTCTGCCGCATGCTTTACCACCCATTTGAGCATGGGCAGTATGGAGGTGGACCTCTGTGTAGTATCGAATGTGTCTAGGAGGAAATCTTCCTCCAGAGGGTCATTATGCATGTCCATCCCATGATAATGTGCTGCTCTTTGCAGAAGATGATTGAACCCTAGTGAATCTTCAGGTGGAGATGGTCTAGAGGGGTAAATATCGTCTTGTGGGACGTTGGGAATATCTGGTATATGGTAATCGTCCCATGGGTCTGGAGATCCTGTAGGGGTGGGGTCTTGTGGCACATCCCCTGTATCATAATATGGGTTCCTATGATCATCATCGTCTGGAGATGGAGTAGGAGAACGATGAGGTGGGGGTGGAGGGGGTGGAGGTGGGGAAGGAGGAGGAGGAGGAGGAGGAGGAGGAGGAGGAGGAGGAGGAGGAGGGGAAGGTATTCTGAATGGAGAGGTAGCAGAGTCCTTCCTCTTTGGAGGCTGAGGCGGAGCAGGCTTCTCCAAATGTCTCTTTTTAGTAGAGAGCGTCAAATGATCCTTGGTAAGAGTCTTTTGCAAGGGATCCGGTGTAAATAACTCTGGTGAGGTAATTTGGTCCGTCGGCGTCGAAGGCGTCGGGCCGTTGATTTTTTTGGTTTTTCCGTGCCGGTTTGTTTAGAACCCGGCTTGGGACCCTCCGCTCTCTTGGTCGGCGCCGAGATGTGCTTCGGCTTGGAAGTGTCGGTGGCCTTGTGTGGTTTGGTCGGCACCGAAAGTGGCGTCGGTGCCGTAGAGCTGGGTTTCGACACCGAGGGCTTCGGTGCAGAGCTTGGCGTCGAGGTGGAGGCCATCTTCTTTTTCGGTGCCGAAGTGGGTTTCTCGGCACCACTGGCAGGCTGGCTCAAGCCCGAGCCGCCGGAAGGCTTACTTGGCTTCTTCACCGGGCCCGAAGGTGGGGTGTGTGAAGCAGTGTCTCTGGTCTTGCCTAGGCCCGGAGGCGAAGGCGTGACCGAAGCCTTTTTGGGTGTCGGCGCAGGTGTGGGAGGGGGTAGATTGGTACTCACGACCCTCTGCGCCGGGGTGATGTCCTCCACATCTGACTCGTCGGCCTCAGAAGCGCTGACGAGGTCCTCTTCAGTACGATGATGTTCCAGGTCGTCGATGTCGTCTCCGAAGATGTCGACTGGAATGGACGTCGAGGAGTGTGCCATGTTCCTTCTGGCTCTTCAGTCCCAAATAGTCTTTTTGGATCGGAAAAACTTACAGGCCGGACAGTCTCGAGCCTCGTGTTCCGGGGAGAGGCAAAGGTTGCATACCTCATGAAGATCGGTGTGGGGAAATTTGGACCCACATTGAGGGCACTTTTTGAATTGAGTTCTTTCCATGAGCCGGGACCGGAGCCTGGGTAGGCCCGAAGGCCGCCGTTGACGACTGGAACCGAAGGTTTGTGTCGATGAGAAAGCGCATTGATTGAAGAGATCGTGAATGAAACAATACAGCGATTAGGGTGAGGATTGCGCGTCGATCGTCGAACTGGAAGCTGTTCGGAACCGGAGCGCGAAGATTACATCCGAGCCCGATGGCGGAAAAAAACAATCTGAGGATGGAGCCGAAGCCCATGCGCAATACGATCCAAAGGTGGAGTCACCGACCTCGTGACTTCCAAAGACTTTCCGAGAGGAAAAACAAACTGCAAACATCCGGACCCAACACCAGATGGTGATCTATGCAAAAGTGTGTAATCTGCAGCTCATATGCCTCGAACATATGGTTATTTTATTTTAGAACCAACAATAGGTATCAAAATATACTTTCTCAGAATGAGATGCTTTAGTTAAATACTTTGCAATAGGCAATTGACTGTTGAATGTAATAGTTACAGTTTGTTGCAATAGGCAATACAATTTCAAACACAATAATACATTGAGCTCAATGGGAATTTCAAGTTAAATGCAATTGATTACTTTTAGGATTACTTTTCTAACTCCAGCACTGGATCCTAGATTCAGTCCTGGGACAGTTCCTAGAAACAGGTGAGTAAATACAATTTAGTTACTGTTGTGATTTTTAAGCAATATTTTGGTATTTTAAAAGTGGACACTTTTCTACTGAAATCAACAATGTTATCCTATGGAAGGAAATTCAAGGTGCAGATAAAGTATTTCCTCGTTACTTTTGGAATCCAGTGCTGGGCTCCTAGGCTCAGTACTGGGACACATATCCAAAACAGATAAGTAATTACGCTTTCACAGCTGGAACGATTTTTAAAGAATATTTGTAGTTTCCACTCGGACGGCTGGGTGCAGGGTGCTTTTGAGCCGTCGGGCGCTCAATGGATTGCATTGGAAAAGCTCAAGAACGAACAAATGCTGCAAGCTCGGGGATGAAGATTCTTCAGGTGCGACCACCACTTCGAGAGGTAAGTTGGGCAGTTGGAGGATAGGTAGGTACCTAGGAGTTGGGCAGAGGGGGCCGCAGGGGTGCCTTTTGATGTTAGGAAATCTTACCCTCTGTTGATCGCGGTTGGGGGGGTACCTGGTTCTGAGGCTGCAGGAGTCGTCAGGAGCGTCGAGGTGGGTCCTTGGGTGCCGGATTCGGGGTCACAGTCGCCGGGGGACGTCCTATGGGTCTTTGTCCACTCCAGCACAGGCCAGGCTTGGCGGGTGCAGAGTGTGCAGGGTTCGTGGTTCCTGCTGATGCCAGGGGTCAGTTACTTGCTTTGAGCAGTGCCACTACTCGTGAGAGTCCCAGATGCTCAGAGTCACAAGGTAGCCAGGTCCTCCGGGGTTTGTGAGGTTGCTGGCCACGGGAGATGCTGGGATTTAGCAGGAGCAGGTTCGAGGGTCGACAGGCCGGTAGGGCTGGGGCCAAAGCAGTTGGTGTCTTCCTCTGGTTAGCAGCTGCACGGCAGGTCTTCTTTCTTGCTCTTCTTTGCTGTTTCGGAATCTGGAATCTAAGGAAGGAAGGTTCAGAGTGCCCCTAAATACTAAATTTAGGGGTGTTACAGGTAGGTAAAGGGCAGGGACCACTGGGTCCCTGACCTGGGGTGGGTACACCCACTATCCTGCCACTCTCCTGTGGGAGGGGGGCAGTGGCCTAGTCCTGATTGGGCAGGGCTCCCCATCTTCAAGATGGCGAGAGCCCAGAGATGTGCTTCACCTCGCCAACCCCACCTGAGGGGTGGGGTTGGCAGAGGCTAGCACACCCCCTGTCCTTCCTTGGGGTTTCAAGGCCAGTCTGCCCGCCAGAGTGGGGGTTTAGAACCGGTAGGGGCCGGTTGCTGAGTACAGCAAGTGGCCTGGAGAAGCCCACAAAGGCGGCATGCCATTGAAGCTTCCCCTGCCCATCCTGGGGGAGGAGACCTAGCACCTCGTCCAGGATGTGTATTGTTGCAGGCCCAGGAGAGCGGATGGCTCTCTACCCAGGGGTCCAGCAACATGTCTGCTGTGTGGCATCCTAGGCAGCCCCTCAGACCAGACGTGGATTGTAGGTTAGGTTCAGGGGGCATCTCGAAGATGCCCTCTGTCGTGCATTGTACATTAAATCCTGCACTGGCATCAGTGCGGGTTTAATGTGCTGAGAAGTTTGATACCAAACTTCTCAGTCTTCAGTGAAGCCATCATGGGGCTGAGGAGTTTGTGTTGTCGATCTCCCAGCATCATATACTCTTAAATGGCAGCACTGCACTTACAGTGCCCAGGAATGGACCTGGGTACTGTAGGGGCACAGGGCTCATGCTCCTGTACCCACACCACTGGCATAGGGTACCCAGCTAGAGTGGTGGCTGATGTATGCCAGGGCAGTGCATTTTGTGGGCAGGGCACAAAGGGATGTGTGCCATGTCGACTTTCTGTTTTGTTCTATACCCACTCAGCCTGCAAGGGCAGTGTGTTTGTGTCAGGATACAGGGCCTCTAAGGGTGGCACAATAAGTGCTGCAGCCCTTAGGGGCCTTCCGTGGTCACAAGGCCCTGGGTACCTAGTGTACCATTTACCAGGGGCTGACATGTGGCCTGGGTCTGCCAATTTGGATTGTAGGTTTCAGCACAGTTCTTGGGGAAGGAACATAGGCCCTGGACACTTGATTGGCAGGAGCCCAGGGCACACTCAGTCAAAGTACATTCAGCAAAAAGTGGGGGCATACCATACAAGAAAGGTGGCCCTTTCTCACACCTGCTGATTACCCTCCTTGGGCAGGCGAGCTTCAAAGAAACTGCTGCCTTTGGAATGCAAATCTGGCTCCCCTCACAGAAGAGGAAGCTATACCGCTTGCCCAGAGACCCCTTGGCACCGGGTGTAGGAAGCGGTCTCTGTGTATTACAGAGGCTAAAGTAGATAATACCTTACTCTCTATTGTTTGTAGTGTGGGCGAGCAGTAAGGCTTTATCAGAGGCCAGTGTAAGCATTTACTGTACACACTCAGGTAAGGAATGATTTCACACACTCAAAGTCGGAACTCTGACCAACTGTTTTATATAAAAATATTTCTTTATTGCATTTTATTTTTAGAACCAAGCAAGACTTGATGCAGGTAAGTAAAAATAATACTTTTCTGTTAATACAGTGGAATGCAGTTGAATGTAGATACAGGTAGGTCAAATGTTCAGAAATAGTTTGAATAACTTTTCAGTTACTTTTCAATTACTTTTTAAATTACTTCTCAGATTACTTTTTCTACTCAGTGTGATATGCCTAGATATCACATCGGGACATTTCCTGGATAAAGGGTGAAGTGAAAGTGAGTTTTTTTTATTGTTCAGTTAATAAAAACTCACTACTAAACACCTTTATACAATTTCCCTACATTTCATACACAACCAATCCTGAACCCTTATTTAAAAACCACATAATCAAAATACAATTTGTCATTAAAAATGCTAAAATCTCTTCATTGACCACTGTTAGTCAGTTTCCTCTCTGCTATTTCTATAAACTTCAAATGTCTGCCAGTAAGTTGTAAATATTCTCCCTGCAAGCAGGCTATAACTGCTTGTCGACGTGTTTGTATCAATTGACTATTAAAGTCATGCCTCAGCAGTCTATGTTCAACTCTTAGAGCTGGGCAGCTACAAATGATATGGAAGATGTCCTCTCTCTTATAATTACAGAGGCGGCACGTCCTTTCACTACTCCGCTTTTACCAAGATGGAGTGTCTCCACAAAATTGGCTGCTGCCAAATCGGAGTCTCAAACTTCAGCTTAGCCCTTAGGCCATTCAAATCCCCTAGATAACTCTGAGGTTTTAACATACCATAAGATGCAGTCACTGTCCACGCATGGGATCTCTTTGCAAATACTGCTCTATCCAATAGGATAAAAGGTGAGTTAAACAGTTTTTTAGCAAAACACAGTTTCTTAGGTTTCCATACAAAACACCATCAACACTTGGAAGTTTTTCAGAGGAAAACAGTCAACTCAATCCTATGGAGAAAAATTGGGTTATAATTTTGCTGGTAAGTAAACCGTCTTGAAGGCTTAGTATCTGGCGTTAGAACAAGGGTTACCCCGGGGTCAAGGATGCATTCAAAAAGCCCCATCAGCGGCACTACGGCAGCCGGGTGCAGAGTGCTAAGGCCCAATATTTTTCAGTGGGGGGTAGGGAACCTCCGGTTGGCTCACGAGCAGGCCACAAGGTTGAGGGAGCAAAGCTCCTGGTGTTAGGCTCAGGGCAAAGGGGATCCGATTTAGCAAAAAAGGTGCACCCACAGAGGCGGCTGGGTGTAGGGTGCTGATTTGGCGTCGGTTGCCCTGTTGTTTTCAAAGGGAGTTGCCGGTTTTGGCTGTAGGCTCGGTCCAGGAAGCCTTCCGGGAGGAACCAACAGCTGGGCAGGTAAGTTGGAGGTCTCGGGGACATAGGTGCACCTCAGGTCCTATTCTCCAGGGCACAGGTCGGCCGGATGCAGGGTTGCTTTTTGAGGTCGGATTTTCACCTTAGCCGGGTGCAGAGTGCTAAGGCCCAATATTTTTCAGTGGGGGGTAGGGAACCTCCGGTTGGCTCACGAGCAGGCCACAAGGTTGAGGGAGCAAAGCTCCTGGTGTTAGGCTCAGGGCAAAGGGGATCCGATTTAGCACACAAGGTGCACCCACAGAGGCGGCTGGGTGTAGGGTGCTGATTTGGCGTCGGTTGCCCTGTTGTTTTCAAAGGGAGTTGCCGGTTTTGGCTGTAGGCTCGGTCCAGGAAGTCTTCCGGACGGAACCAACAGCTGGGCAGGTAAGTTGGAGGTCTCGGGGACATAGGTGCACCTCAGGTCCTATTCTCCAGGGCACAGGTCGGCCGGATGCAGGGTTGCCTTTTGAGGTCGGATTTTCACCTTACCGGGCCACTCGTGGTTGGAGGGGTCTCCGTGCAGAGGCTGCAGGGGACGTTGGAATGTCCTGGAAGGGTCAACCCACAGTGGACTCGGACTCTAGAGCGCTGGGGGGCCTCGCTGGGACTGGTGGGCCACACAGACTCGGGCGTTAGGTGCAGTGGTGGTTCCAGGTGTCGGATTTCTTTGTCCTCAGCAGGCTCAGAGTCTTTCTCTGGTGATTCGTTTGGACAGAGCTGCATTTCACAGGAGATCCGGTCTTTGTTGAAGGAAGTCAGTCCTCCCAGGGGTTCTGGAAGTTGCTGGCTGCAGGACAGGGCAAGTTTTGTCGCAGGATCTCTGGAAACTGCAGACAGGTCGGTAGGGCTAGGGCCAAGTCAGTTCCTCTCTGCAGTCCCCTCTGCTGGATGTCTTCTTTCGTCCTTCTTCGTGGTTGCGGGTAGCTCCCTTGTTGGTTAAGGGCTGCCCCCTAAATACTGTATATAGGGGCATTTTAGGGGTCTCGAGGTCTGTAGCCAATGGGCTTCTGAATTTAGAGTGACTACACCCTTTGTGTGCTCACCCCACGCGGGGTGAGCACACCATCTCGAACACTGATTGGAGATGGCCTGCCATCTGCAAGATGGTGGGCACTGGAGCGTGGGCTTCACCTCGTCTCCCCTACCTGACGGGTGGGGTTGGTAGTGGTGGGCACACCTTCTGGGCTGTTCTAATTTTTTTACTCGTGACCTCCTGCCGAAAAGGGGGCGAGACAGGAAGGGCCAGCACCTGATAGCAGGAGAGGCTGGGGGGTCACGTTAGAAAGGTGGCAAAGCCTTTGAGGATCCCCTGCCATAGATGTCTCTTTCTGACCTGGGGGAGGAGTGACCAACTCCACCCAGGAAAGGCTTTGTTTCTGGCCCCAGGGGTCAAGAAACATGTCTAGTGGTGGCAGCTGGTGTTTACCAGTCAGGGAACCGACCAGGGGCTGGTCGTTTTTCAGGGGGCATCTCTAAGATGCCCTCTGGGTGCATGGTATGATAAATCCCACAGTGGCATCAGTGTGGGTTTATTATGCTGAGAAGTTTGCTACCAAACTTCCTAGAATTCAGTAAAGCCATTATGGTGCTGTGGAGTTCGTAATGACAAATGCCCAGACCATATACTCTTTATGGCTTTACTGCACTTACAATGTCTAACAATGGACATAGACACTGTAGGGGTACAGTGCCTATGAAACTGTACCCTCGCCAGTGGTATAGTGCACCCAGCAAGAGGGGTGTCTTACCTATACCATAGGCAGTGGGTATGTGTGCCATGTCGACTCTTCACTTTTCTCTGCACCAAAACACGCAGCCTGAAATGGCAGTGTGTGTGAGAAAAGGTACAGGGCCTCTAAGGGTGGCACAACAAGTGCTGCAGCCCTTAGAGGCCTTCCCTGGTCACAGTGCCCTTGGTACCCATGGTACCTTTTGCAAGCGACTTACATGAGGCCAGAGAGGTGCCTATTGGGGGTACAAAGGTACAGTTTTGGGAAAGAACACAGGCCCTGGGAACTTGATTGGCAGGGACCCAGGGCACATCAAGTCAAAGGGCATCAGAAATCTGGCAAAAAGTGGGGGGTTTACTTCAACAGGTGAGAGGTAGGGCCAACGGGCACCCTACCTGGTGTGTCTATACCATCAATTATGCCACCTTCCTGTGGGAGGGGGCACAGTCCTAGCCCTGATTGGAGGAGTCCCCCCATCTTCAAGATGGCGGGGACTGAAAGGTGTGACTGAAAGGTGTACTTCACCTCGCCTTCTTCACCTTAGGGGAGGAGCTGCCAGACACACCTCCTATTCTTCCTAGGCTTTCCCACCCAAAGTGAGGGTGAAAACCGGGGGCTGTCATACGCTGCTAGCAGCAGAGGCTGGGGTCAGCAGACCCTTGAAGCTTCCCTCTCAAGCACTGTGCCCATCCTGGGGGAGGACATGTGGCACCTCTGCCAGGGATGTGCACTGTTTCTGGCCCCACTGAGTCTTTGGGCACATCAGAGCTGGTAGGTTTTCAGAAGGTACCTTGGAGGTGCCCTCTGAATACATGTTCAAATAAATCCCACACTGGAATCAGTGTGGGTTTATTGAGAGGAGCAGTTTGGTACTAAACACTCCTGGGTTCAGAGAAGCCATCATGGTGCTGGGGAACTCCACTTTCTAGCCGATGTACTCTCTATAGCTTCCCTGGCACAATATCTAAGAATAAACTTAAATATTGTAGAGGCATATCTACTCATGCAGATGTGTGCACACCTGTCATATAGTGCACACGGCCTTAGGGCTGTAAGGCCTGCTAGAGGAATGTATGATTTACCTATACCGGAGGCAGTGTTAGTTGGCATAGCACACAGGCACTGGGTCATGTCGACTGTCGTTTTGTTTGCACCAGGGTATGCACGCAGCAGTTGCAGTCCGCATGGCCAAGGTGAGGGATTCCAAGGGGACCATCTTCAGTACCAATGCCCTAGGTAACCAGGTACCATTTATGAGGGACTTAAAGGGGGCCTGAAGGGACAAATGTGGGGCAGTTTTAGGGAAAACACTGGTACTGCAGCATTCAGTCTTCACTTTAATTTGTCACACTAGTTGTTGGCAAAATAGGTGCTGCAGTCCACAGTTGATAGTTAACTTTTCATGCCTTGGGTCTTTTTCGGCACCATACATTATGGCCTTATTGAAAAGTTAAAAACGCGAACCAGGGATTAGCCAATTCCTCCATGCTTTAGGGGTCAGAGCACATACACGCGGGACTGAATAGCAGAGCTCCATGTACATAGTACAAAAACCAGCAATAAAATGGAGTCTAGGAAAAAAACAAAATATAGGGGGTGACCATGGAGAAAAGGTGGATTTTCTATAGCTGTTTTAGGCAGTTACATGAATACTGTACTTGAACTATTTTTTTACATATTTTTCCGGCATTGCTTTTGCAAAATAAAAGATTATGCTTTGATGAATCGAGGTCCTCGTGCTTTGTGTGTAGATTAAAAACATGATTGAAAATCTTTAACTGGCTACCAAAATCACAACTCTATAGGAAGGCTTCACCAGCAAGAGAAGTGTAACATGGGAAAACTACTTCTTTGAGTATGATCTACATGCTGCACTATTGGACTATTCGGCATATAACACAGGGGAATGATTCAATTTAGGGGTTCAGAGGCCGGAATCAGTATAATGTCATTATAAAAAGCAGAATACCTCTGACACCATTGATCACAATATTTCTTGTGCCACACTAGTCCTTTTTATTGACTCTGGGCTTCAATTATTATTTTTTTTTTTCAAATCTTATTTTCAATTAAAAAGCGTAACGCAGATTCGTATGGAAGAAGCCTAAGAAGATTAACGCCATACAAAGAGCTCGAAGTTTGGTCACCCGACATTCAGAAGCCGCACAATTTACCAACCAATAAAATATAAGAGGTGCCAATATTGAGCAATTTCCTTCTACATAACATTTGATCTAGCAGGAAGCCACTGCATATTCACGCAGCAATACAAAACGGCAAAAGATGTCCTATCTGAACTACGTTCAGCCCTGATGAAGACCTTAACACAAACAGAGTGCTCGGTCCCACCACTAAAAGGTCGAAACGCGTTGGCTCTAACCACGCAGCGGTTCAGACTAAATTAGGAAAACGATACGGCGATCTTCTTTTCCGACTTGTTGAATAATAGTGGATTTGTTTTTCCGCATTAGTTTTGTGAATAGTTTCTGACCCTGCATTAGGACCACATAAACAGACAGCTTCGAGGACTAAGAGAAATAAGGTCCCAGCTTAACTTGTACATAAACCAGTAGGACAAGAAAAGGAACATGTACTTTAGTTTGTGAATCAAACACCAAAAAAACACAGTATAAAATTAATCGAGAATGTGTTTTTCTAGTGTGTGATGTAATGTAACTCTATGTTCACAGCATCTTGAGTTAATTTTTGTAGAACATGTTTTGAGTCTGTCTAATTAGTAACATAATGTGAATAGGTCTCATAAATGTTCTATGTGTTTTGAAATATTGAGGAGAGGTGAAAATCTATTTGGTGAAGGGATTCTCATTTGAAAATAAGATTTGAAAAAAAGAAAAATTAAAGATTGAAGCCCAGAGTCAATAAAAAGGACTAGTGTGGCAAAAGAAATATTGTGATCAATGGTGTCAGAGGTATTCTGCTTTTTATAATGGCACTATTGGATTATTGCACTGCCAATCGACATTTACCTCTGCTTTGCTTCTTTCAAGCATTTCTTCATTTCTGCCTCCCTGCGAAACATAATTGCAGTGTTTTGCACCTGACGCAAAGTTGCCTAGAACAAGAAAGAAAACAGTTTAAACAAACGTCTATGCAACAAGCAGCAATTGAATCTTGTCAATTTAGTTGGGATCTGATTTGACAACATTTTATCACTAGCTACAAGCAAACATGAATATCCTAATTTCACCCATGCCCACTAAATTAAGTGACAAGTTTGAGTGACAAATGACAAAAGCCCTAACAAGGGGGCAGTGCTGCTGAAGAGGACTGTGTGATGACACTGATTTTGCAGTATGTCTGATGCTCAGTGATAAACTCCTGGTGGAAATTTTATCAGTGTAGTATATTTTCAGGCCTGGGTATGATGTCACAGTGAGAGGTGTTTTCCCTAGTGCAACAGTAACAATTAAGCTTGGTTTAAATATGGTTTGTGTGAGTGTTCCCAGTGGGGACGTTGACCGGAAAAGTGTTCCTAAACCACGGTCCTTGGACCACAAAGCTTTCAAGTACTTTTAAGTTACAGCCTGTTCTGGAGATGAGCTACAGGCTTTGCCCTGACCCTGGGTGTGCTTTATCTGTATTGATATCTTGGGCACACTGGTGCCTGATGCTGAATGTGATGCATGACTCCAGGTTTTGAATAGTATGGGTTTTGGGTCTAAGCCTCAGGAATGGGTGCGCTGATTGTGCCTGTTTTGTTTATCCTAAGAGTAGATGTGCGTGCCCCTGGGCATTATGTCCTAAGGTGGGTATATCTGGAGCTGCTTGTGATCCAAGCATAAGGCTGGGTGTGTTTCATTGTGTGTCTGATGTAGGACTTAAGGTTGGGTGTGACAGATCATGCTGTGATGTATGCTCTATGGCTGGTGCGAGGGACGCTGGCTTTGATGTATTCCTAGGATTAGGTCGATAGAAGTCTGGGTGTGGAGAAAGCCCTAGGTTTGGATGCGTCTCACTGCATGTGTGATGTATACCCAAACGTTGAGTGTGTCTGACCTAATGTGTGATGTATTACCTAAGGTTGGGTAAAACTGGACCCAACTGTGGTGTAATCCTAATGGCTAGGTGTGCATTATTACAAATGTCATCTTTGCCTCAAGATTGAGAGTGACTGACACGGAGTATAATGGACGTGCCATAGCCTCGGTTTACTAGATAACCAAAAGCTGGGTTCATATTACCCAGGGTCTGATGCGTACCCTAGAGGTTCCTTTAATCTATGCCCTAAGGTTATGTGAATCTAGTCCCCTGAATGATAAAACTGTGGAATAGGCTTTGCAGATAGTCACCCTAGACTCTCTTGAAAGGTCTCCACTGAGTCTTAGTTCCAGTGCTCGAGCTTTGCTCTCCGCTTCTTTTGCCTTCTCCTCCGCTGGTTCAAGAAAGATAGAACAACAATCAGAGAGGTTAGATCTTTGCTTTTTCTACGTAAACCAAGCTGTCCTCTACAAACAAATAAATATGGGCAATTGTCTCCAATGGCTAACTACAGAATTACAAATTCAAACCCCCACGAGCTACGCCAATATGAAGTTACTGCTTATGAACCTGGTTGTCCATTACCCAACCACAATTAAGTCTCGTCATATTGCATGCATAGTTAGATCTCTTCATAGGAATTAAGAGAGACCCCTGAAGTCCAACCCTCTACAAACTCAATCTTAATGAGCTGAAAAGCTCCGGTTCAACATTCCTGGCTTTTGCCAATCCTAAATTATGCCCCACTAGAAGTAAATTCTAAACCAAAAAAAATGTGAAAGGCCGGTGGGGGTGTGGGCATGCACATACAATGTCGAGCCCATGACATCAAACAGACAGACTCAACAACTGCAGGAAAGCAGACAGCTACTTTTTCACAACTTTCCACGCCAGAAATTGTATCCTGTTCGTTATGTATTTATCGGTTTCCATTAGCATGTGACCATAAATGGATCTTTGAGTTGTTCACGTAGTAAACCTGACACTTTACATATGCAGTCTAGATTATTTTTTGGGCTTCCTTGCTACTTTTAGTAGTATTGTGCTACATGATATCACTATGCTATCCCACTTTATGCTACACCACTCCAGTATATTCTCCTCCACTCTATATAACTGCACTCTTCGCTCCATGCCACTATACTATATTCTACTCCACTATCCAAAATTGTACTCAACTCTATGCCAGTACACTGTATTACACAACACTCTACAATAGTTTACACTTTAAAACACAGCACTCTACTGTATGAGAAGCCATTCCAATTTACAACAGTTCCTCAACTCCTATCTACACTACTTTAATGTATGCAACCCCACTCTACGCTAATCCACTGTACCATACTCCACTTCAGTGTACATCACTCCACTTTACGCTATTCCACTCTATGCCACTCTACTCTTCTTCACTCCACTATACGGTAATGCACTGTACATTATTCCATTTATGCTATTCCACTTTATGGAAATTCACTCTACGCCAGAATACTGTACGTCACTCTACACCGCTTCACTGTATGACATTATCCTCCACTCTAGCTTCTACTCTATAAAGGTCTACCACACTTCTATTCCACTCTATCCTCATACACCTCTACAACATTCCATTTCACTCTATTGCAGTACACTCCACTGTCCAACTCTATACTCTATACCCATAAACTCTAATGTACAAAAATCTATTCAACTATATGACACTTTTCTATATGACAGCACTCCACTTTACTGACCCCACTCCAAATTAGAACAGTTTATTACCTGCGCTATGCCAGTACACTCCACGCCACTCTACTTTATGACACCCCAATTCACTCTAGTGTATTTTACTCCCACGCTACCTACCACCACTCCACTTAACTCTACACCACTGTATGAGACTTTACCTCACTCTACACTATTATACAACTATCCACTCTTCACAGCTCCACTGTTTCATATACTACTGTACTCTGTTCAACTCCACTCTACAACACTCTACTACATTGTACTCCACTCTCCGACACTTTACTCCTGTCTATACCCCTTCACTTCACAATACAACACTGTACTATACTGTATGCCACTCTACGATACTCTAGTACACTATACGCAACTCTTCCAGAGTACTTCACTCTACTACACTGTACTATAGTCCGCTCCAATGTCCAAAAGCCTACTCCACTGTATGCAACTTCACTCTACAAAACTGTGCTACACTCTCAGGCCTGGAAAAATCTACTTGCCCACTTGCAATTGTGAGTCAAACTTTGTCAGGTCGAGCTTTTTTTTTTAGCACTTACTAGTCCCGTCTGGTGAGTGAACTTAAACTGGAAAGAAACAGGTGTTCTGTTCATTCAGAAAGTGAATGAGCAATAAAGATGCCATTAAATCTTGTTTTTATCTGGACAAATGTGCTGTCTGTTCAAGTTAAGAGGTCAAATGGTAGTCTGACTTTTTACTAATTGCTGCTTGGAAAATTGAGAATATTTTTCTCTTACTATATTTAGAGGTTTTTGTCAAGTGAGCTGTTTGTAGATGTCCGTTTTTTTTTTCTAACACTAACATTTAGTATTAAATCGTTTTATAGACGGCACAGAATGCAGAACACAATGTGAAGGTGCCTACAACTCAGTGGGCCGGCCAAGCAAAGTCCGTGTAAGCAAGGTAAGACGCCAACGTGAAATTCAAGAAGTTATACACAGCAATCCGGCTACAACCCAACAGGGCCGTCCGCGTCTGAAGGAATGGAGCAAGCAAAATCCAGTAGTGAAGGCGATAGATCAAACAGTTGTAAAACAAGGCGAGTCCGGGCTGCGGGTTGATCCCTTATGGGCTGCAGGCACAGTGGAGTAGGCCGCGTGCAAACAGTAAGCAAAACCAAAACACAGATAAACTATATAAATTTTTTTTTGTTTTTTAAAAAACAACCCTTCCAATGCCCTCCCCCTTCCCCCACCCAGTCTCCTCAGTGAGCTAACAAAAAGGAAAGGAAAATTGTCGGAGCTTGGTCCTGAGTATTGTTCCAGGCCGAGCACCGCAGGAACTGGCAAGGGGCGTGTGTCTTGTGTTCTCAGGGGAGGGCAGATATGCTCTCAGGGATCAGGTAGAGTATACTGAGGTATTGTGGGCAGGACAATTCTCGGAATTCTGTGGTGAGAATAGATAGAAAGGGAGCCCGAGTCTTGGCATAGGCCGCACTCTTCCTCGCTGCAGTCATAGAAAGCTTTTCTATAGCCAGAAGATTCCAAACTTGGTGCACCCAGTGTACATGTTCCGGGACCCGGTCCGATTTCCACGTTGCCAGTATGACCCTTAAAGCAGAGTTCAACGAAAGCGCCATTTGTCGAGTTTCGGCCAGTGCGAGGTTGGAAGATTGGAGGTTTCTTTTGGGTATGTGAAAGTTAAATCTGTCGTTGAGGTATTTAGGTCTGTTGCTGTGTAGAATTTGTAGGCGTGAGTGAGGATTTTGAACGGGACTCTTTTCTCCACGGGGAGCCAGTGGAGACTTCGTAGGTGTTCATGTCGGGGGATGCCGAGGACGAATCTGGCGGCAGTGTTCTGTATTGGCTGGAGTTTGCAGAGTAGGGACTTGTTGATGCCGGCATAGAGTGTGTTTCCATAGTCCAGTCTGCTGGTGATGAGTGCGTGGGTGACTGTCTTCCATGACTCAGGGGGATCCACTTGAAGGTCTTGCGGAGGATGTTGAAGCAGCTGGAGGTGACGGCGAGTGATGAGTCGAGTAAGACGCCAAGGTTCTTGGCGTGGTCTGAGGGGGTAGGTGGGCTTTCGAGGGCGGTCGGCCACTAGGTGCTGTCCCATACACCACACTCCATTTCATAACACTCCACTGTACAGCACTCCGCTCTACTATTCGGCACGCCACTACACTGTACAACATGCCACTCCATGATACGAAACACCACTCCACTGTATTACACTTAACTCCACAGTATGCTTAGTCACTCCACTCTACGATACTTCACTCTATTCCACTCTACAATAATTCCTACAACACTAGACTCTACGATACTCTCCTTCACTGTAGTGTACTGCACTTCACAACACTCCAATCAATGAAAATCCACACTGCAATTTCACACACATTTTTATTAAAATATAAAAACCATTGACAGACAATGAAAAAAACAAAGGTTAAGGAAAATTTATAGCTTGAAAAACCTTGTGTATTCTTCTGGTACAAACCCAACTTAAAATACACAAACATTAAAAAATTGTAAAGTTATAATTATTTTCCATGCACGGTTTAAAACCTTGCATATTACCTCACTTATAGCATGTGAAATCATAGTATTTAAAACAACATTTCTAACTTCTCAAATGACATTATTTGTCACAACACAGTGGACCGTAGAGTGGTGGGTTATAGTTAATGTTGTCTGGTTAGCAAGCGGAAAAGATTGTGAAACGAGGTCCTTTACTTATAATAATTTGAATGTGGTGGGTAAATTGTAAATGAAAGTTAAAACTATAACTTTTGAATTTTTAAAGTTTTTGTAGTTTAAACTTGGTTTGCATAGGGAAAGTAAGTTTTCCTAACTATAATTAAACTTTAACCTGTTTTTTTTTTTAAATGGAATATTACCCACACACGTATGAAGTAAGCATGTACCTGACAGAAGTGCCCATTAGGTTGGAATTTAAGATGACAATTGAAAATATGGAATATGCTACTTACCAGTATGCATCTGTTCTTGGCATGTAGAGCTGCAGATCTATACACTGTGCATAGATCGCCATCTGGTGTTGGGCCCGGATGTTTGCAGTTTGTTTTTCTTCTTGGACAGTGTTTGGAAGTCACGAGTTCGGTGACTCCTCCTTCGGTCCGTACTGCGCATGGGCTTCGGCTACATCCTCAGATTGTTTTTCGCCAGCAGGGAAAAGATGGAGCGTAGTGATAATAGTAAAGAAACCCATGTGTGTTGTATCTAAATAAGATAGACTGGAACGGATACAGGTAGCCGGGGAGGCGGGTGGGGGTGGGCGTGTATAGATCTGCAGCTCTACATGCCAAGAACAGATGCATACTGTGAGAAAGTGCCCTCTTTCTTGCATGGTATGCCCCCACTTTTTGCTAAATTGCTGAATGTACTTTTACTGAGTGTAATTCCAGGCTTGGATCCTAGATCCAGTCCTGGGTCAGTCCTCAGAATCAGCTGCTGAAAGTCGACTTTGGTACTGTAGTGATTTTTAACTAATATTTAGCTATTTCAAAAGTGAGCACTTAGAAAATATTTCAGAGCAAACAATCAATGATTCCCTATGGAAGGAAATATAGGTTACAGGTACAGTAGGTTATCGTTACTTTTGTAATCCAGTACTGGGTGGCTAGACTCAGTACTGGGACATTTATCCAAAACAGGTAAGTAATTACGTTTTCAGATGTTATACGATTTTTGAGGAATATTTAGAAATTGCAGAAATCAACACTTGGAAGAAATTTCATAGAAAAGCAGTCAAAGTGCTCACTTTTGAAATAGCTAAATATTAGTTAAAAATCACTACAGTACCAAAGTCGACTTTCAACAGCTGATTCTGAGAACTGACCCAGGACTGGATCTAGGATCCAAGCCTGGAATTACAAAAGAAATCTACAAAGTAATCTGTTGCATATAATTTGAATTTAGCATTGAGCTCAATGTATTCTGTTTAGAAATAGAGTTGCCTTCTGCAACTATTTGTAACTGTTTACTAAAAAGTCTATTGCATATACAAAAGTATTTTTATGAAACATCTCCTGTCGAGAAAGTATATTTTAATTCCAAGTGTTGGTTCTAAAATAAAACAAGCATATATTTTTTTTATACAAACCATTGGCCTAGAGTTCAGTTATTGAGTGTGTGGAACTATTTGCTGACTGAGTGTGTACAACAAATGCTTTACACGTCCTCCGATACTGCCTTACTACTCGACCAGGCTACCACTTTGGAGAGTAAGGTTATATCTAACTTTAACCTCTGTTAAACCCTTGGGGTCTGTGGACTCTGTACACCCTGTACCTATTAAGGAACAGTATATACAGAGCCACTTTCTCACACATACTGGTAAGTAGCATATTCAGTTCGAGGCATATGAGCTGCAGATTATACACTGTGCATAGATTATATAGCAGTACCCAACCCTAGCGGCGACCATCCGTTGCAGTGGTTTGAAACAGTGTCTTTAATACAGCCTGGCCCACACTAGCTTGTTGTTTGGTGTGCACATCTACACAGTAATGTTTTGTGAAGGTGTGCGGTGTTGACCATGTGGCTGCTTTGCAGATGTCATCTAAGGGTATGTTACCTAGAAACGCCATAGAAGCCCCTATCTTTCTTGTAGAGTGGGCTTTAGGTGGAACAGATAATGTTCTTTTTGCTTTGTGATAGCAAATTTGTATGCATTTTACAATCCTCCTAGCTATCCCTGATTTTGAGATGGGGTTGCCTTTATGTGATGAAGAGAACGAGACAAACAGCTGTTTAGTCTTTCTAAAAGATTGCGTTCTTTGTATATAGTAAAGTAAAGCCCTTTTAACATCAAGTGTATGTAGAGCCCTTTCTGCAACAGATTGAGGTTGCGAGAAAAAAAACGGTAATTCCACCGATTGATTGAGATGGAAGGGGGAAATGACCTTGGGCAGAAATTTAGGATTTGTGCGAAGTATCACCTTATTGTGATGTATCTGTAGAAAAGGTTCTTGTGTAGTGAACGCTTGTATTTCACTAACCCTTCTAAGGGAAGTGATAGCTACGAGAAAAGCTGTTTTCCAAGTAAGGAACTGAAGCTCACATTTATGCATTGGTTCGAAAGGCGGTCCCATCAGCCTTGTAAGAACTACGTTTAGATTCCACACAGGTGAGGGTGGTGCTCTGGGTGGAATTACTCTTTTAAGGCCTTCCATGAAAGCTTTAATAGCAGGCACTCTGAAAAGTGATAAATGCTGTCTGTTTTGCAGGTAAGCAGCAATTGCTGCTAGGTGTAAACGGATGGATGTGTATGCCAGGTTACACCTTTGTAGATGAGCAGGTAACATATGATGTGCTGTATGGATATATCTAAAGGGTTGATTGTATTGTTACGGCAGTAAATAACAAATCTTTTCCACTTTGCGGCATGGCATGCTCGAGTGGTAGGACGTCTGGCTTCCCTGATAATGTTCATGCAATCAGGGGGAAGGTTAAGGTATCCAAATTCTAAGATTTCAGGAGCCAGATCGCAAGGTTGAGCTGAGCTGGGTCCGGGTGCCTGATCTCTCCATGGTTCTGGGTTAGGAGGCATGGGGACAGGTGTAATTTTTGGTGTGGTACCACTGAGAGCTGTAGTAGTGTGGTGTACCATGGCTGCCTGGCCCATGTTGGAGCTACTAGAATGAGTGTGAGGGAGTGCTGTTGTAGCTTCCTTACCACTAATGGAATTAGCGGGAGAAGCGGAAAGGCATATACAAATTGCCTGACCAGTTCATCCATATCGCATACTGCTTTGGCTGAGATTTGTTTCTGAAATGATTTCAGGGCTAGAAAGATCGCCAATAACTCCAGATGGTTTATGTGGAGTAACTTTTGTTGTGGCGTCCATATACCTTGCACTGTGAGGTGTAATAGATGCGCTCCCCAACCGGAGAGCGATGCGTCCGTTGTTAGAATTACCTGAGGAACCGGGTCCAGGAACGGTCGCCCTTTGGAAAGATTTGTGGTGTTCCACCACTGCAGAGAGCGATGGGTGCGACCGTCCACCAACACCAGATCCGTCAGTTGCCCCTGGGCCTGGTTCCACTGGCGTGCTAGGCACTCTTGGAGTGGACGCATGAGGAGTCTTGCATGAGGCACTATGAAAATGCAAGATGCCATCATCCCTATTAGCTTCATAAACACTCTTGCTGGGAGAGAGTGCCGAGGAATGAATCTTTGACGCAAGGCTTGTATGCTTGCGATTCTGGCTGGATTGGGATAGGCTATAGCTTTTGAGGTGTCTATAGTGGCACCGAGGTATTGCTTTGTGTGAGACTGTATCAGCTGGGACTTTTGGTGGTTCACCGTGAAACCTAGCTGGTGAAGTAGTTGGATGGTAGTGTTTGTATGTTGCACACACTGGTTGTAGGACGTGGCTTTTATTAGCCAGTCGTCCAAGTAAGGGAAGACGTGAATGTGTTGTCTTCCGAGGTGTGCCGCCACTACTGCTAGGCATTTGGTGAACACTCTTGGTGCGGTTGTGACCCCGAAGGGGAGAACCTTGAACTGATAATGTTGGCCGTCCACTACAAATCTGAGGTACTTTCTGTGAGAAGGGTGTATTGGAATATGAAAGTATGCGTCTTTCAAGTCCAGTGTGGTGAGAAGATCGTTCTGGCAGAAGAGTGGGAGAACTTGTTGGAGAGTTACCATGTGAAAATGGTCTGAATGTATGTATGTATGTATTGAGAGGCCGGAGGTCTAGAATGGGTCGTAGAGTCTCGTCTCTTTTTGGTATCAGAAAGTACAGAGAGTAGACCTCTAAATTTTGTTGATTGATGGGGACCTGCTCTATAGCCTGTTTTATTACCTCTTGTTTGAGCAATGTGGTGTGTTCTTGCGACATTGTACGGTGCCTGGGTGGAATATTTGGGGGGGGGGTGGATGTTAATTCGAGACAGTACCCTGACCGAATAATTTGGGTCACCCATTTGTCTGATGTTATGGTCTCCCAGGTTTGAAAGAAGTTTTGTAGTCTGCCCCCGACTGGAGTGGAATGGTCTGGGGGGAGCGGGGGAAAGTCATTGTGTGGGCGGTGTGGCAGAACGGGCGGTGTTAGTATTGCCCCTGCCCTTATTATTGTTTCCTCTATATCCACCTCTTTGATAGCCCTTTGTGAAGGTAGTCTTAGGAGGGGACTTGTAGGATGTGGAGGCGTTATCGGCAGAGTAGCCCCTGACAGTGCCTCGAAAGGAGGAGCGGCGAAAAGAGCGTCTAGGAGGGTGGGACTGTAATGCTCCCATAGACTTCACCGTATCTGTATCTTTTTTCATTTTTTCCAGGGCTTTGTCTACTTTTGGGCCAAATAAGTGTTGCTGGTCAAAAGGGTGGTTTAGTATAGATGCTTGTACCTCTGGCTTAAACCTGAGATTCTGAGCCAGGCGTGGCGGCGAAGCAGAACACTGGTGTTTATAGCCCTGGAAGCTGTGTCTGCTGCGTCAAGTGCACATTTAATAGAGGTGTTGGTAATGGTCTTTCCCTCTTGTATTAGTTCATGAGCCCTATTTTTATATTTTTCTGGGAGATGTTGCATGATAGTCTCCAGCTCATCATAGTGCGCTCTGTCGTACCTTGCCAACAGCGCTTGCGTGTTGGCGATACGCCACATATTGGCAGCTTGCGAGGCAGTGCGTTTGCCTGACGCGTCTAGGAGCTTGGACTCCTTATCAGGTGGTGGAGCTTCACCCGATGACTGAGAATTGGACCGCTTCCTAGCTGTGGATACCACTAATGAGTCTAAGGGTGCAGGTCCTTTAATATAGGCAGGATCTCTGGGGGCGGCCTTATATTTTTTCTCTATTCTGGGGTTTAAGACCCTAGCCCTGACTGGGTCTTTGAAAACCTCTGCCGCATGTTTGGTCACCCCTTTAAGCATGGGTAGTATGGC
Source organism: Triturus cristatus (assembly GCF_964204655.1). Lineage (NCBI taxonomy): Eukaryota > Metazoa > Chordata > Amphibia > Caudata > Salamandridae > Triturus > Triturus cristatus. The sequence continues at coordinate 269,594,527 of NC_140594.1, forward strand.
AGTAGATTTATCTGCGATGTCAAAGGTATCAAGTAGGAAGTCTTCCTCAACTGGATCAGTGTGTAACTCCACCCCATGATAATGTGCCGCCCGTTGTAACAAGTGGTGGAACCCCAAGGAGTCCTCTGGTGGAGATGGCCTGGATGGATAAAGATCATCCTGAGGTACATCTGGGACATCTGGATTATGATAATCCTCCCATGGGTCTGGTGTTACTGGAGGGGTGGGGTCTTGTGGGGCATCTGTTGGATCATAGTATGGATCCCCTTGGTCATCAGGGTCTGGAGACGGGGTTGGAGAGCGATGAGGCAAGGGTGGAGAAGGTGGAGGGGGCGGAGATGGAGAGGGTGGAGGAGGTGGAGGTGGTGGGGAAGGTACTCTGAAAGGGTATGTGGCAGAGTCCTTCCGTTTTGGCGGTGGAGGAGGAGCTGGTTTGTCTAAATGTCTTTTCTTTGAAGACAAAGTCAAATGTCCAGTCTTTGGATCCTTTGTTAAAGTCTTTTGTAGAGGATCTGGCGTGAATAGTTCCTCCGGCACCAATTGATCTGTTGGCACAGATGTTTTCGGGGCCGACGGCTTCTTTGGTTAATCTGTGCCATGCTTTTTCTGGGCCTCTGATTTTTTGTTCGGTGCCGAGGCAGGTTTCGGCACGGGAGTTTCGGCGCTGAGGGATTTACGTTTGGTCAGCACCGAGAGGTCAGGTTTCGACACCGATGGCTTCGGAACGAAGTTTGGTGTGGTTTTCGGCACCGCTAGTAGGCTGGCTCGAGCCCGAGCCGCTGGAAGACTTATGATGCTTCTTCACCGGGCCCGAAGGTGGGGTGATGGAAGCGGTATGTTTGGTTTTGCCTAGGCCCGGAGGTGAAGGTGTAACCGGAGTCTCTTTCGGTGTGGGAGTGGGAGGGGGTAGAGTACTCACGACCCTCTGCGCCGGTGAGATCTCCTCCACGTCGGAGTCGTCGGCCTCGGAAGCGCTGACGAGGTCGTCATCCTGTTCGGTGTGCTGCTGTCCCGAAGCTTCGATGTCTTCTCCGAAGATGTCAGGTGGAGCCGAGGTCGAGGAGTGCGCCATGGTGAGTCTAGCTCTTCGATCCCGAATAGTCTTTTTCGATCGAAAAGACTTGCAGGCGGGGCAGTCTCGGGCCTCGTGTTCGGGAGAGAGGCAGAGGTTGCACACCTGATGTAAATCGGTGTGGGGAAATTTAGACCCACATTTAGGGCACTTCTTAAAGGGAGTCCTTTCCATCGGCCGAGACCGGAGTCGAGATAGGCCCGAAGGCCGCGGCCGATGCCTGGAATCGAAGAAGTGCCGAAGAGAGAGATAAAGAAGATGATTTTGTCTGAAGAATCTCGATGGACGAGGATTTTTCGCAGAAGGTCGAACTGGAGAGGTTCGAAGCCGGAGCACGAAGTATTACATCCGAGCCCGATGGCGGAAAAAAACAATCTGAGGATGGAGCCGAAGCCCATGCGCAGTACGGACCGAAGGAGGAGTCACCGAACTCGTGACTTCCAAACACTGTCCAAGAAGAAAAACAAACTGCAAACATCCGGGCCCAACACCAGATGGCGATCTATGCACAGTGTATAATCTGCAGCTCATATGCCTCGAACATAGGATTTATCATGTGTAAGCTAATCTACTCTGGTGATGAAGGAAGCTGGCTCTGTATATAATATACCAAACAGAGGTATACTGTGTGGAGAGCCCAGGTATCCCTTACTAGTGGACATGGCTTGCTTTACAATCCCAAGGTGCTCTTTTTGTGGTGGTGTGGTCGAGCAACCTTAGGCTAATCAAGGAGGAGAGTTAGACATTTGTTGCATACATAGCCAGTAAATGACACACACAAATCCAGTAAGGAGATCCACACCAATGTAGAAAATAACACATATTTTTATTTAATTTCTAGCGCCAAGAGCTTCGTTATTGGGTGGGTACTTTTTTGAATTGCAGTTTTGAAGAAAACCAGTAAATATACATGTATTGACTCTAATGCGATAATGTGTATCCTCTGGGGAAAACACATATACTGCATTTGGGCACTTGTCAGCGACTTACAGAACCAATCTTCTGGAGTTAAGCTAAGTACCGGGCAAGGTTCAAGACAGCACCAAGAGGTCAACTCAGAAGGCACTGTGCTGTCCACGTGTAGAGATGCTTTTTGGCATCAGGTGTCCCATTGGTATTAATGGTTAACAGTCCTGGGACACAGGTGCTGCAAGTAAGGACTAGGGGGCCAGTCTGGCTCAACCAACAGGGGGGACGCAGTCTCACGAAGCTCGGGCATGTAGTGACACCTTCTGTCCACCTCCAGCTGACTGTATACAGTAAGCCACTAGGTAGTTACACCATGCACAGAGTCCAGAGATTCCCCCAGAAGTGTACAAGGCTCAATGCAAACCCAAAGTGCTCTATCTGTGGTAGTGTGGGCAAGCAGCCTTAGGCCTAACACAGAGGAGTGTAAGACATTTGTGGTGAATACAATGAAAACTAAATGCCACATGACTCAAAGGGTAATCAACACCAATTTTATATAAAAATAAGCTTTGTTTGATTTTCATTTTAAAACTAATATCTTCGCAAAAAGGAATTTATGTTTTGCAGGAAAAATACTTTAGTCTTTGAAAATTGCACTAAGTGTCAACTTTTGAAACCGTTCCAAGTTAACCCATGGAGGAAACCAACAATGCGTTTAAGGGTACGTACCCCACGTACAGTTCCAGTCTCAGGGGTTTACGGTCAACAGAGGGCAAGGTTCAGGTAAGCACAAAGTCTGCATCACCAGCAGCATTGGGGCAGCCGGGTGCAGAGGTCAAATTTGAAAATGAGCCCCTTGCGTTTCAATGGAGACAAGCAAATTTGTTGCAGGGGGCAAGCTTCGGGGGTTAGAGAAAGCATGGTGGCAGCTACAAGGCAGCACAAAACATACACGATCAGCTGCACAGGGGTGGCCGGGTGCAAATACAGCGTCGGCCGCCCAAAGCTTTTCAATGGAGACACAAGGTTGGACAAATAGGCAGCAGACGTCAAGCCAGAGGATGCATGAAGGAAACCAGCGACAGCAGAGGCAAGATGAGGTGTTGTGGGTCTTAGGGACACAGTCGGTCGAGCTCCCCACGGCCCAGAGGGTTTGGGTTCAGGGGTGTCCTTTGATGTCAGATTCTTCTCACCGGAGCCGGTCGCGGTTGGGGGAGCCTTTGGATTCACACTGCAGGCTTCATTATGGAGTCCAGGAGGGGTAGGTCAATGCTGAACTTGGACTACGGATCGCTGGGGAACCTTTTTTGGACCAGTGGGCGTCGGGTGCAGAGTAGTCAGGAGTAGCGGTTCCAAGGGCACCAGAGTCCTTTGTCTTTGTTTCTTGGGGACAAGTCCGCTGTCCTCAGGAGTTCTGGTCTTTATCGAAGGAAGGCAATCTTTCTCAGGTTCTGGAGGTCACTGGCTGCAGGACAGCAGTACTTTCTTTTGCAGGGTCTTTTAAGCTGCAGACAGGCTTGAAGGGTTGGGGCCAAGCCAGTGGGCGTCGACAGTCTTCTCTGCATGGTGTATTCTTAGTCCTTCTTAGGTCGGCAGAAACTAGTTTCAGGATCTGGGGACGCCGCCTAAATACTAAATTTAGAGACGTTTTAGAGGAGTAGCAGGTAGGGCCTTTGAGCACCTTACCTGGGGTCTCTACACCCAAAATTATGCCACACCCCTGTGGGAGGGTGCTAGTCCTAGCACTGATTGGAGGAGTCCCCTCCCCCCCCCCCATCTTCAAGATGGCGAGGACTGAAAGGTGTACTTCACCTCACCTTCTTCACCTTATGGGGGAGTTGGCAAAGGTGGGCACACTTCCTATTCTTTCTTGATTTCCGGCCCAAAGTGGGGGTTAAACAGGGGGATGCCATCTGCTGCTAGCAGCAGAAGTTGGGGGTCGCCTTACAAATACGGCAGGCCTTTGAAGCTTCCCTCTCTAGCATGTGCCCATACTGGGGAGGAGGAATGTGCTTCTGGTCCAAGAAAGTGGGGGCTCTTGACCCAGGGGTCCAGAAACATGCATAGTGGTGATAGGCTGGGTAAAGTCAGTCTATGACCACACCAGGGCTGGTAGGTTTCCAGGGGGTACCTCTGAGGTGACCACTGAGTGCATGTTTCTGGCTCTCTACCAAGGGGTCCAGAAACATGGCTGGTGGTAGCTGGCTGCCGACAGCCAGTCAGTGACCCCACCAGTATTGGTAGGTTTTCAGGGGGCACCTCTGGGGTGCCCTCTGAGTACATGTTATAATAGATCCCACACTAGCATCAGTATGGATTTATTGTAAGTAGTAGTTTGGTACCAAACACTACTGTGTTCAGAGAAGTCATCATAGTGCTGTGGGACTCGAGTTGTCGAATTTCCAGCCCATGAACTCTCTATGGCTTCCTTGGCACTGACAATATCTAAGATTGGACATAAATATTGTTCGGGCGGATCTGTTCATGCCGATATGCCCACACCTGTGATATAGTGCACCCTGCCTTAGGGCTGTAATGCCTGCTAGAGCCTTAGGCAGTGCTAGTTGGCATGGCACACAAGTGCCATGTCAGCTTTGTCGTTTTGTCTGCACCAGGCCATGCATGCTGCAGTGACAGTCTGCATGGTCTAGGTGAGGAATCCCTATGGTTACCTCCTCAGTCCCTATGCCCCATGTACCATTTACTAGGGACCTACAGGGGGCCTGAAGGGCCAATTGTGGAAAATTGTTAGGGAAGAAGTACGGACACAGGGGACCTGATCGGCAGGGACCCTGTGCACAACAATCAAAACCACCTCAATACCAGGCAAAAAGTGGGGGCTAACCAGGTCAAAAGGGGGGCTTTCTCACAGTTCGCCTCTCCTGTGGCTGTGGGGCTCGGGTGCAGTGGTGTTTTGAGGCATCGAGTTTTCACTGCTGGAGAGTGGGCTGCACATAGAGGCTGCAGGAGACGACTGGTAATCTAGTCCAGGTAAATCCAAGATGGGGTTCAACTCTTGAGGGCCTCAGGACCTCACTGGCACCATTGGACCACTTTCACTCAGGCTGGGGGGGGCACTGGGGCAGTGGTGCTTTGCGGTGTAGAGTTTTCGGAGATCCGGAGTCCTTTTGGTTCTTCTTGCGTGCCTGCAGGTGAGCAGCTCCGCAACTCCATAGGAGATCCTGGTTGCTTCTTGAAGTGCTGGCAGTCCTCCCAGGCTTTTGGATGCAGAGCAGCTGCAGGACGTCGTCTTTGACGCACTGTGAGAAAGTGCCATCTTTCTTGCATGGTATGCCCCCACTTTTGCTGAATGGCTGATGTACTTTGACTGAGTGTGCCCTGGGCTCCTGCCAATCAAGTACCCAGGGCCTGTGTTCCTTCCCTAAAACTGCATGAAGCCTAAACCCAATTGGCATCTCTGGCCACATGTCAGCACCTGGTAAATGGTACCCTAGGTACCCAGGGCCCTGTAACCAGAAAAGGCCCCTAAGGGCTGCAGCACTTATTGTGCCACCATTAGAGGCCCTGTACCCTGACACACACACACTGCCTTTGCAGGCTGAGTGTCTTGGTGCAGAACAAAACCGAGTCGACATGGCACACATCCCTGTGTGCCATGCCCACAACACACACTACCCTGACATACCTCAGTCACCCCTCTAGCTGAGTGCCCTATGCCAGTGGTGTGGGTACAGGTGCATGAGCCATGTACCCCTACAGTACCCAGGTCCATTCCTGGGCACTGTAAGTGCAGTGCTGCCATTAAGAGTATATGGTGCTGGGAGGTCATCAACACGAACTCCACAGCACCATGATGGCTACATTGAAGACTGAGAAGTTTGGTATGAACCTTCTCAGCACATTAAACCCACACTGATGCCAGTGTGGGATTTAATGTAAGATGCACCACAGACGGCAACTTAGAGTTGCCCCCTGAACCTAACCTACAATCCACATCCTGTCTGAGAGGCTGCCACACAGCAGATATGTTGCTGGACCCCTGGGTAGAGTGCCATTCGCTCTCCTGGGCCTGCAACAATGCACATCCTGGGCGAGGTGCTAGGTCTCCTTCCCCAGGATGGGCAGGGGAAGCTTCAAAGGCATGCTTCCTTTGTGAGCTTCTCCAGGCCACTTGCTGTACTCAGCAACTGGCCCCCACCGGTTCAGACCCCCACTCTGGCGGGAATGCCCAAGTAAGGAAAGGGGGTGTGCCAGCCTCTGCCAACCCCACCCCTCAGGTGGGGGAGGTGAGGTGAAGCACAACTCCGGCCTCTCGCCATCTTGAAGATGGGGAGCCCTGCCCAATCAGGATTAGGCTCCTGTCCCCCTCCCCCTCCCACTGGAGAGTGGCAGGATAGGGGGTGTACCCACCCTAGGGAAGGGACCCATTGGTCCCTGACCTCTTACCTACCTGTAACGCCCCTAAATTTAGTATTTAGGGGCACCCTGAACCTTCCTTCCTCAGATCCCGAATCCGAAACAAGCAAGAAGAAAGAAGACCTGCCGTGCAGCTGTTAACAAGAGGACGACACCAACTGACTTGGCCCCAGCCCTACAAGCCTGTCAACCCTCGAACCGGCTCCTGCTGAAACCCGGCGTCTCCAGTGGTCAGCAACCTCAAAAACCCCAGAGGACCTGACTGCCTTGTGACTCTAAAAAGACTGGGACTCCCACGAGCAGTGGTTCTCCTCAAAGCAAGTAACAAGCCCCTGGTGCCAACCCGGAACAGCGACTCCTGCACATTCTGCAAGCGGCAAGCCTGGCCTGTGCCGGAGTGGACAAAGACCCCGAGGACGTCCCCCCCGGTGACTGTGACCAAGAATCCAGCACCCAAGGACCCACCTCAACGCTCCGGACGACGCCTGCAGCCTCAGAACCAGGGACCCCTCCAACCACGACCAGCTGAGGGTAAGATTTCCCGACGCGAAAAGACACCCCTGCACCCGGCGCCCTGTGGCCCCCTGTGCCCAGCTCCTGGGTACCTACCTAACCTACAGCTTCCCAACTTACCTCTCTAAGTGGTGGTTGCACCTGAAGAATCTTCGGCCCGTGTTTGCAGCCTTTGTTCCGTTTTGTAGCTTCTCTATTGAAATCCATTGAGCACCCGACGGCTCAAAAGCACCTGGCACCCAGCCGCCCGAGTGCCCCTGGGAGTGCAACCTCTGTCCTATATTTCTTCCCCACTTGCCCTGAGCAAGTGACCAGGAGCCCAGCTCCCACAGCCGCGTAGCCTGCCTGCTCTTAGCCACCAACCAAAGGCCCCCTGCCCACCATAGGATAACATTGGGCCTAACTCTCTCTGCACCCGGTTGCCCCTGTGCCGCTGAGGGTTTAACAACTTTACCTACCTGACCCTGGGAGACCCCCGAGTCTATGCCCAGAACCTTAACTCTGCCAGTCGAGTACTTACCCAAAAGCCGATAACTCACTTTTCCTCCATAGGGTAACATTGACTGGTTTCACTTAGAAATTCATCTAAGAGTCGAGTTTTGAAACTTTAAAATATTCACAAAAAATCAGCCGATCAACGAAAACGAAATAACTCGCCTGCCATCAGGAGAGATCCCAGTGCTGGATCTTGGTGCCCAGCACTGACCCTGAAAAGTAATTACAACCGTACTTACCGATAACTTGATTTTCCTCCATAGGATAACATTGCCTGGTTTTTGCCAGAAATTCATGTGTCGATTTTTGAAACTTACAAATATTCCTTAAAAATCGCCTGTGTAACAAAAACGATTTCTTTCAACTGTTTACAGGAAATACACCAGGGTTGAATCCAGGATCCAACCCGGAGTAAGAAAATCATACATAAAGTAACTAAAATTGCATTTACTTAAAAAGTCCCATTGTGCTCAATGTTATGATTGTGTTTGAATTGTGTTGCCTATTGCAACAACTGTAACTATTGCATTCAAAAGTCTATTGCCTATTGAAAGTATTTAACTAAAGCATCTCATTCTGAGAAAGTATATTTTGATACCTATTGTTGGTTCTACAAAAAAAAAAAAACTATATATTTTTTATATAAAAACAATTCATCTAGAGTTCAGTTCTTGAGTGTGTGAGACCATTTGCTGACCGAGTGTGTACAACAAATGCTTTACACTGTCCTCTGATACTGCCTTACTGCTCGACCAAGCAACCACTTTAGAGAGTAAGGTTATATCTAACTTTAGCCTCTGCCAAACCTCTGGGGACTGTGGACTCTGCACACTGAACCTTACTTTGGTGCAGTATATACAGAGCCACTTTCTTACACGCACACGTCGGGGACAGCAGGCAGGCAGGCTGACAGGATTAGCACAAAGTCAGTCGCTGCACCTCAGTTCTTGCTTTTCGCAGCACTTCAGTGTTCTTTTCAAGTCGGTAGAATCTGCTTTCCTGGTGCCAGGGGTTCCCCTAAATACTAAATATAGGGGCATAAGGGGTGGAAAAGGGTGTTAGCCAATGACCTACTTACCCTTGGGGTCACTACACCACTCTATATGACCACTTCCTGTGGAAAGTGGGCATGACCCTGGCACAGAGTTCTTAAATCTGCCACCACCAATAGGATGGCATTTTCCTAATGGGGGGGGGGGGGGGGGCACAACAGGCAGCTCACCTTTGGACTTAGGGGTGTGGCTGGCCTGGTAGTGCACCACACCTCCCTGCATATCTAATTTCCTGCGTGCCCTGGTGCCAAATGGGCCCAGGGAAGGGGGCTGGTGTTTCCCTGGTCTGGGGAAGCCCTAATCACATATCAAAGGCGTTAGATTAATGAGCTATTCTGCTTGGAGGAGGTGACAACACCTCCGGCAAGAGCAGGCATTGTTTCTGCCCTCAGAGAGCGTAGGCTCCCACCTGCAGGGGGTTGAAAATCTGTCTATGGTGCAGGCTGGTTTACACCAGTCGGCCAGCACACTACAAGCTGCTGGGTTTTCATGGGGCATCTCTAAGGGGCCCTCTGGTTGCATGCATTAATAAATCCACCACTGGAAACAGGTTTACTAATACAAGGTGTTTGATACCAAACATCATAGATTTCAGTGAAGCCATCATGTAGCTGGAAAACTTGTTTTTATCAGTGTCCAGCACCTGCACTTAAAATGACTTCCCTGTTCACTTGTGACATTTAAGAATTGGCTTAGACGTCAAAGGGGCATTTCTGCTCATGCAAATATGTCCACACATGTTGTATAGTGTGCTCAGCCTTAGGGCTGTAAGGCCTGCTGTAGGGGTGGCTTACCGCTTGCAGTGTCTGAATGCATGGTACACAGGGATGTGTGCAATGTAGTATTTTCACTTTTATCTGTACCAAGACACGCAGCCTGCAATGGAGGTCTGCAAGAGTCATGTGAGAGGTCCCTTAGGGTGGCACAATACATGCTGCAGCCCTTAGGGACCATGTCCTGGGACTCGTGGTACAATTTACTAGGGACTTACAGGAGTGCTAAAGGTATCGCCAATTGAGGGAACAGTTGTACAGTTTTAGGGAAAGAGATCTGGCATTGGGGCCCCAGACAGCGGGAACCCAGTGCACTTTTTGTCAAAATTGCATCAAATACCAGGCAAAAAGTGGGGGTGACCATGTCAAAAAGGGGCACTTTCCTACAGGCATGATCAGTAGAAACGTATGCCAAGAGGCTGTAGATCCTAGAGGAGTGTACCCAGATTTAGTAATTCTGGGTGAGGGGTGAATCTGTGTATCTAGCGTGTTGTGTAGTCTTTTAGATTTATCAGTGTAACTAGTTCTGTTGGGCATCTGCCATAAAGTGACAATTTTCAAATATAATAACAGATTTTGTAATACGGCAAAAAACAAGGTATCACTCAATTATTGAGGTTCCAACTCCTCAACTTGTAATAATTGATGTAAAACCATTGATAGGTGCAAGTCGGGCGAACAGGTTACATACATGAGCAGAGGGTGCCTTAAGTGTATGATAAAATATAGGTGCCATGGATGGAGTATCATGGAATTAGTTATTTTACATCTGGATCCTGTTTAAACAAAAATGTGATATTCCTCTGCATTGAACTGTGAAAGGCAAATGCTACTTACCAGTATGCATCTGTTCTTGGCATGTAGAGCTGCAGATCTACACACTGTGCATAGATCGCCATCTGGTGTTGGGCCCGGATTTTTGCAGTTGTTTTTCCTCTTGGAAAGTCTTTGGAAGACACGAGGTATGTGACTCCTCCTTTGGATCGTATTGCTCATGGGCTTCGGCTCCATCCTCAGATTGTTTTTTGCCAGCAGGGAAAGATGGAGCGTAGTAATAACAGTGAAGATGCCCATGTGTGTTGTATCTAAATAAGATAGACTGGAACAGATAAAGTTAGCCGGGGAGGCGGGTGGGAGTGTGTAGATCTGCAGCTCTACATGCCAAGAACAGATGCATACTGGTAAGTAGCATGTGCTGTTCGAGGCATATGAGCTGCAGATTACACACTGTGCATAGATTATAAAGCAGTACCCATCCTTAGCGGCGACCACCCGTATCTGTTGCAGTGGTTTGAAATAATGTTTTGAGTACAGCCTGGCCCACACTAGCCTGTTGCTTAGTTTGCACATCTACACAATATTGTTTAGTGAAAGTGTGCGGTGTTGACCATGTAGCTGCACTGCAGATATCATCTAATGGGATGTTCCCTAAAAATGCCATTGAAGCCCCTATTTTACGTGTAGAGTGGGCTTTAGGGGGAACGGATAGCGTTTGTTTTGCTTTGTGGTAGCAAATCTGAATGCATTTGACAATCCACCTAGCTATCCTCGACTTGGAGATGGGGTTGCCTTTGTGTGGTGGTGAGAAAGAGACAAACAGTTGATTGGTCTTATGAAAAGGTTGTGTTCTCTTGATGTAGTAGAATAAGGCTCGTTTGACATCTAATGTGTGAAGAGCTCTTTCTGCAACGGTCTGTGGTTGCGAGAAGAATACTGGTAGTTCTACAGATTGGTTTAGGTGGAAAGGAGAAATGACTTTAGGGAGGAATTTTGGGTTGGTACGGAGAACAACCTTGTTATGGTGCATTTGGAGAAAAGGTTCTTGAATGGTAAGTGCTTGTATCTCACTGACCCTTCTGAGGGAAGTGATGGCTACAAGAAAGGCAGTTTTCCATGTTAGGAATTGAAGTTCACATTTGTATAGAGGTTCAAAGGGAGGCCCCATTAGTCTAGGCTTTAATGGCAGGTACTCTAAAAAGTGATAGATGTTGCCTGTTTTGTAGATAAGCTGCTATGGCTGCAAGGTGCAGTCTAATGGACGAATAGGCTAGATTGCATCTTTGTAGGTGTAGTAAATAGCCTATGATGTGTTGAATGGATACATCTAGGGAATTGATGGTATTGTGACAATAGACAACAAAACGTTTCCACTTGGCTGCGTAGCACGCTCTAGTGGTGGGTCGTCTAGCTTCTTTAATGTCGTTCATGCAGTCAGGGGGAAGATTTAGATAACCGAATTCTAGGATTTCAGGAGCCAGATCGCAAGGTTGAGCTGAGCTGGGTCCGGGTGCCTGATCTCTCCATGGTTCTGGGTTAACAGGTGTGGAGAGAGGTGTAACTTTTGGGGCGGTACTACAGATAGTTCCAGCAGTGTGGTGTACCACGGTTGTCTGGCCCAAGTTGGAGCTACTAGGATTAGTATGAGGGAGTGTTGATGTAGTTTGCGCACCACTAATGGAATGAGTGGGAGAGGCGGAAAAGCGTATGCAAATCTGCCTGACCAGTTCATCCAGATCGCATTGCCTTTGGACAATGGGTGTGGATATCTGGCGGCGAAGCTTGGGCATTTGGCGTTTTCGTGGGTGGCGAAGAGGTCTATCTGTGGATGCCCCCACATTTGAAAGTACGGGTGAAGAACTTGCGGGTGGCGTTCCCACTCGTGGAGATGTTGCATTTGTCTGCTGAGCAGATCTGCCTTAGTGTTTTGGACTCCTGGGACATGTTGGGCTAGGAGAAAGATTTTCTGGGGTATGGCCCATCTCCATATGCTCTGTGCTAGCTGAGAGAGCTGTGGAGAGTGTGTGCCGCCTTGTTTTTGTATATAGTACATGGCTGTCATGTTGTCTGTGCGGACTAGGACTGCCTTGCCTGAAATCTGTCTGAGAAAAGATTTTAGGGCTAAAAAGATGGCTAGTAACTCCAGATGGTTGATGTGAAGTAACTTTTGTTGAGGTGTCCATCTGCCCCGAATGGTGTGATGTAATAGGTGAGCTCCCCAGCCGGAGAGCGATGCGTCCGTTGTCAGTACTATCTGAGGAACCGGGTCCAGGAACGGTCGCCCTTTGGAAAGGTTTTTGGTGGTCCACCACTGCAGAGAGCGATGGGTACGACCGTCTACCAACACCAGATCTGTTAAGTGACCCTGGGCCTGGTTCCATTGGCGCGCTAAGCACTCTTGGAGAGGACGCATCTGGAGTCTTGCGTGAGGTACTATGAATATGCAAGAGGCCCTCATCCCTATTAGTTGCATGAACACTCGAGCTGGAAGAGAGTGTTGTGGCTGAAATTTGGCGCGTAGAGCCTGAATGTTTGCTATCCTGGCAGGAGTGGGGTAGGCTAGCGCTCTTGAGGTGTCTATAGTGACACCCAGATATTGTTTTACGTGGGACGGTTGGAGATGGGACTTTGCGTGGTTTACTGTGAAGCCCAGTTGGTGAAGTAGCTGGATAGTGGTGTGCGTGTGTTGTACACACTGGTTTTATGAACTGGCTTTTATTAGCCAGTCATCTAGGTATGGGAAGACATGGATGTGTTGTCTCCGCAGGTGTGCTGTCACTACTGCTAGGCACTTGGTGAATACTTGTGGTGCTGTTGTGACTCCAAAACGGGAGTACTTTGAATTGGTAGTGTTGGCTGTCCACTACAAATCTGAGGAACTTCCTGTGAGCGTTGTGCACAGGAATGTGGAAATAGGCGTCTTTGAGGTCTAAAGTGGTCAGGAAATCTTTGTGGGAGAGCAGTGGAAGCACCTGCTGAAGTGTTACCATGTGAAAATGGTCTGAGTGTATGTATCTGTTTAGGGGCCTGAGGTCTAGGATGGGCCGTAGAGTCTCGTCCCTTTTTGGTATGAGAAAATATAGGGAGTAGACCCCCATATTTTGTTGGTTGGTAGGAACCTGTTCTATTGCCCCCTTTTGTAGGAGGGATATTACCTCCTGCTTTAGTAGTGTTAGATGTTCCTGTGACATTGGGCGTTGTCTGGGTGGAATGTTTGGGGGGGGTAGATATTAGTTCTAGGCAGTAGCCTGACCGAATTATTTGTGTTACCCATTTGTCTGAGGTGATGGTAGTCCAGACAGGAAGGAAATTTTGGAGTCTGCCCACGACCGGAGTGGGATGGTCTGGGGGGAATGGAGGGGAGTCATTGGGCAGGTGCGGAGGTAGAGCGGGCGGTGTTTGTCTTGCCTCTGCCTTTATTATTGTTGCCTCTGTAGCCACCTCTTTGGTAACCCCTTGCAAAGATGGATTGGGTAGGGGCCTTATATGAAGTGGAAGCGGTGCCAGAGGAGTAGCCTCTGGATGTGCTCCGAAAGGAAGAGCTGCAAAAGTAGCGCCTGGGAGGGTGTGATTGTAAGGCTCCCATTGACTTCGCAGTATCGGTGTCTTATTTCATTTTTTCTAGGGCCTCATCCACTTTTGGGCCGAACAGATGTTCCTGGTCAAAGGGGTGGTTTAGGATGGAAGCTTGTACTTCTGGTTTAAAACCTGAGATCCTTTGCCAGGCATTGCGACGGAGGAGGATGCTGGTATTAATGGCTCTGGAGGTGGTGTCAGCTGCATCTAGGGCACAGCGGATGGAGGTATTGGTAATGGTTTTGCCCTCCTGAATTAACTAATTTGCCCTATTTTTATATTGGTCAGAGAGGTGTTGCATTATGGCTTCTAGTTCGGCATAATGGGCCCGGTCGTATCTTGCCAGTAGCGCTTGTGTATTAGCAATGCGCCATATGTTGGCAGCTTGAGATGCAGTGCGCTTGCCCGATGCGTCCAAGAGTTTTGACTCTTTATCAGGTGGTGGTGCCTCGCCTGATGCTTGGGAGTTTGCCCGCTTTCGTGCTGTAGACACTACTAGGGAATCTAGTGGTGCTGGCCCTCTGATGTAGGCAGGATCTGTCGGGGCGGCTTTATATTTTTGTCTATGCGCGGGTTAATGACCCCGGCTCTGACTGGGTCTTTAAAGACCTCCGGCGCGTGTTTGACAACTCCTTTGAGCATGGGCAGTATGGAGGTGGCCCTATGCGTGGTGTCAAAAGTATCGAGAAGGAAGTCCTCCACGGGTGTCGGTATGGAGATCCACCCCGTGATAGTGTGCAGCCCTTTGGAGTAAGTGGTTGAACCCTGAGTCTTCTGGTGGGGATGGTCTCGAAGGGTAGAGATCATCTTGCGGGACGTTAGGAATGTCAGGGATGTTAGTCGTCCCATGGGTCTGGGGAGCCTGTGGGAGTGGGGCCCCTGTAGGTAGGTCATGGGGTATGTCCCCTATGTCCTCCTAGACATAATCATCATCATCACCCGGAGAGGGTGTGGGGGGGGAGACGGAGGAGGTGTAGGAGGGGAAGATGGAGGGGGTGGAGGAGCTGGTGAAGGCATCCTGAAAGGGGAGGTCGCAGAGTCCTTCCTCTTTGGAGGTGGAGCTGGGGCAGGCTTTTCCAGCTGTCTCTTTTTGATGCTGAGCATCAAATGTCCGGTTTTAGGGTCCTTGATCAATGTCTTTTGCAAAGGATCAGGTGTAAAAAGTTCTTCCGAGGGTGGTTTGTCCGTGGGTGCCAAAGGCATCGGGCCGTAGGTTCTCATTTTAGAGTCTGCGCTAGTCCGCTGTTTGGAACTATGCGGCCTGGTAAGGGCTGTTTGTTTATTCGGTGCCGAGATGGTTTTCGGCTTCGAGCTATCGGTGTCGGAGGCCTTGGGTCTTCTGCTCGGTTCCGGGGATAGTGTCGGTACCGAGGAGGTGGAGCTGGTTTTCGACGCCGAGTGTTTCAGTATGGAGCTCGGTGCCGAAGGGGGAGGCCATTTTCTTTTTGGGCGTCGGTGCGGAGGAGTGCTTCTCGGCACCGACGGTGGGCTGGCTTGAGCCGGAGCCGCCGGAAGGCTTAATAGGCTTCTTTACCGGTCCCGAAGGTGCGGTGTGGGAAGCAGTGTCTTTGGTCTTGCCTAGGCCTAGAGGCGAAGGTGTGACCGAAGCCTTTTTCGGTGCCGTCGAGGGTGTGGGGAGAGGGGCTTCGGTACTCACGACCCTCTGTGCCGGAGTGATGTCCTCCACATCTGAATCGTCTGCTTCGGAGGCGCTGACGAGGCCCTCATCGGTGTGGTGTTCTTCTGGAGCGTTGATGCCTTCCCCGAAGATGTCGTCTGGAATCGCCGTCGACGAGTGTGCCATGGTTCTTCGTGCCCTTCGGTCTCAAATGGTTTTCTTGGACCGGAAGGACTTGCACGCCGGACAGTCTCGAGCCTCGTGTTCAGGGGAGAGGCAGAGGTTACATACTTAGTGAAGGTCGGTGTGGGAGAATTTGGACCCACATCGAGGGCACTTCTTGAAGGGAGTCCTTTCCATTAGCCAGGACCGGAGCTTGGGTAGGCCCGAAGGCCGTCGTCGACGACTGGAATCGAAGGTCTTGATCGATGAGAGCCGCGCCGAGTGTGAAGATCACAATCGAAAACAATACGGCGAAGTGGGGTGAGGATTGCGCGTTGATAGAAGAACTGGAAACTGTACGGAACCGGAGCGCGAAGATTACATCCGAGCCCGATGGCGGAAAAAACCAATCTGAGGATGGAGCCGAAGCCCATGCGCAATACGATCCAAAGGAGGAGTCACATACCTCGTGACTTCCAAAGACTTTCCAAGAGGAAAAACAACTGCAAACATCCGGGCCCAACACCAGATGGCGATCTATGCACAGTGTGTAATCTGCAGCTCATATGCCTCGAAAAATATTTTATGTGACCAATATACTAGACACTTTGCCACCTTATCAGATACACTTATGCTATTAAGTATTACTACATCTACGATGTGATTTGGTGATGACTCCACTTCACAAAGTGCTGCATAACTGTGATAACCGACTACGTATTGTTTCTTTGTTTGAAAAACAACGAAATAGGGCTAAAGAGTCTGATAGCGTTCAATTGAAAAAAATATATAAAACATGATCTAAAAGACATCAAGCCCAGCTCAATATAACCAGATTTATGATATTTTTACTTTTTGGAAAAGAAAAACGTTTATAAAAGAAAAATAAATTCATCAGGCTTTAAGAATTAATAGTCACAGGAGTAAAGTGGGCATTGGTTTCTGGCACTAGTTTTTGGAAAGAATCAACAAATGGGCAGACAAAAAAAATAAAAAATACTATACAGAATCAATACTGAGTATGAGAAAAACAGACACTCTAACAGAGGATTTCAGGAGTTCAACTGCTTCTCGTTTAAAGCTCAATATAAGAAAAAATAAAATTTAAAAAAGCTTACAGGTGTATGCTATCTAAAACAAAAAACAGCAGATTACAGGCTCTCTGTGCCTATAGCTGAGTTAACATACAGTTTAATACAATTATAGACGGTGACAAAATGGTTGTTTCCACCCAAGATGGAAAATCCGAAGTGGGATCCTAAGGGTTCCCTTAGAAATTAAGACTTACCAGGGGAACAACAGCCCTAATTTGCTTGATTAGCACTCATTTCCTCATGGTATTTCACCCAGAGACCCCACTTACTTTCAGAAGGTTGAGTGTCACTGCGATT